>NW_027206120.1:680000-734880 GCF_024711535.1 Dipodomys merriami
AACCTCACAACCAAATATGACCAAAATTATGTTTTTCTTAGAGAAATAAATGTATCTAGAAATGATGGTATATAAACACACTGGGTTAATTATAATAATTTAATCAAGAAAGGTGGCGTACCACTGTCAAGTAAAGAAAAAATGTTCATAAATATAGCTACACAGAGATAGATTGATAGATAGATAGAGATAGAGAGAGAGAGAGAGAGAGAGAGAGAGAGAGAGAGAGAGAGAGAGAGAGAGAGAGAGGGAGAGAGAGAGAGAGAGAGAGAGAGAGAGAGAGAGAGAGAGAGAGAGAGAGAGGGAGAGAGAGAGAGGGAGAGAGAGATCATGTATTTAAAATGGAATTAATGCCATCATTAAAGTGCAGCTAATGTGTGCTGTTAATTTAGAGACTCAATACCAGGCAGATAGATGTAGGAATGCTAGAGAGATGTCAGAAAAAGAAAAAAAAACTTAGTAAGGTAAAGGAGTGTCTGATTTGTAGGGGGAGATTAAAGCAACATGATGTTTATAGCTGGCTAAGGGAATATGAAAATGATCCGAAAATAGCGGAAAGATGTAAATAACAAGTAGTAAAAGAATTCTGGAGGAGGAAGAAGAATAGAAGCAATGCAGTTTGAATGAAAAGTGGCAAAGTTATTTATGCCACATAAGGATTCACACACACACACACACACACACACACACACACACACACACACACACACACACACACACACACACACACACACACACACACACATGTTCCTGACTGAATTACTAAACAGAAGCAGATCACCATCTTTCTCCTGAAACATTATATGCCCTTCTGAATGTGGATTGCCCATACATCGGCAGGAAAACTGTGAATTTTTTTATTAAAATCATGAAAAAATATTTACCTGTGAGGTTTTCTAATTCACTGTCTGCGTTTGAGTAGGACTCAATATTTTCTTCACTTTAGGAATGCAAATATTTATTTTATGTTTTCTTTTTCTTATCTTTTGCATAAAATGTAATTGGGAATGACTTATTAGCAGACCTTAACAAAAGAAGTCACACAGAAAAAGATATGCAAAGATATTGCTCCAAGAGGCAATGATGAATGATAGGTACTCACAAAATTCACAGATGGTAATTTTGCCTATAGAGACTTTACATGTGCATCTATATTTCTTGTAAGTACCTTTAACCACTTTGTGTCAATTATAATTTCAAAAATGTGAATTAAAAACCTTGCCTTTGTAACTTTTTCTTATAAATTATTTTTGTACATCTTTTAATAGTTTGCATCTTGAATACCACAAGGACCACAGATGAAATGCTGGCTCATAGATGTCACTATAGAGATGTCTCCTTAGTGGGAGAGGTCTCTAGGTTATTGGATATTGTCCACATGTCCTTGAGAGGTTAATAAGATGCTAGACAATTCCTCTTCATGACTTTGCCCCTTAGTATGCAAGGATATAGTTTCATAGTGTTATATGATTTTGCTACAGGGTGTTTCTCATTACATGCCAAAAGCTATGGGAACTTATCATGTACTGTATCCTCCAAAATTATGAGCTAAAATAAACATTTTTAATTTATAATTTGATTATCTTGGACTTTTTGTAAGTATTGATACAAAGCTAACTGTAAATAATTCCTGTAAAACTCTTTTCTCCCATTGTAATATTGAGGCCTATTTCAAGTATATTTCTTTTCTGTGATGTATGGATGCCCAGATAGATATCCTTTCCAGCAACTTATACATTTAAGTCAAGCTGATTCTGCACTACTGATTTTATATATTTTATGTATTTATTATATTGTCTGTCTACTCACAGAAGCATTTAAAATTATTTTCAATTGTGATCATTTGTGCTTGTTACTCATATTTTAGTATGAAGGCCTTGTGAGACACTTG
The DNA here is from genome assembly GCF_024711535.1 of Dipodomys merriami. Taxonomy (NCBI): domain Eukaryota; kingdom Metazoa; phylum Chordata; class Mammalia; order Rodentia; family Heteromyidae; genus Dipodomys; species Dipodomys merriami. The sequence continues at coordinate 681,892 of NW_027206120.1, forward strand.
GAAAAATTCCAAGATAAATCTAGACAGTACATAATATCATCATTTTTTTTGCAGTAACATGAGCAAAATTGCCCAACTTGAAGCAGTGATCTTCTGGTTCTTGAAAGAGAAGTAAATGTAGTACTGATTTTTATTTTGAGAATCACTCAGAGAAGTTGTTTACCCTTTCACTTAGATTACACAGTAAAATCTCACTGCCTTCTCTTCTCCTTATCCTCAATGCTACCCCTGGTGTTGTCAAGTATGTGTCTGAATTTGACTACTTCTTAATCTTCCCAGTCTCCTGAATTATGACTCCACATGCTACATTCTCTTTTGAAGAATCCTACAAGCACTTATCCTTTTCTCACCTTATTTCAAAGTTACTTTGATTTCACTGAAGAAAAAACAAATTATTAATCAACCCATGGTTTCCAATTTTACACTACTGAATTTCCCTACCTACCATACCCTAAAAAATCTGTATGGATTAAATTTATTACTATTATTTGCACAAAAAGGTATCACTCTAACCATTTTCTCTTTCTCTACTACATTATTAGTTTTTCTTTCAGTGTTTACATATTTATGATTAACTGGACAATGTGCAATCAGCCAATCAACACTGGCAGGGCTGGGGTTCAACTAGGGATACAGCGCATGTGTTTCTGTAGAAGGCCCTGGGTTTGATCCACAGCAGCTCCCATCAACATAAATAGCCATACCAATAACTCCTCTGATGTCGGCCTTTCTTTAGCAACATCTCCATGCTTCTCCCTTATTTTTTTCAGCAGTGACCCATGACTTGAATTTGAGTCGAAAGACATAAAATTTCTTCAGATGGTGAATATTGTTAATAAGTGACAAATTTTTAATTAAATTCAGAAAATCAAATCATCCATGCCCCTTTGAATTATTTAGAACTCACAAGTTAGAATTAAATACATGAAAGTGGATGATTTTCAACAAATATAGAGAAAATCCTTTAAAATATCTTGCTCCTAAACAACTTTTTTTGCTGTACCCATTTAAAAGAGATAAATAGTTCAAGTCCTTAATAATCTGAACTAAATCTGTTGTGTTGTCATTCTCCTCATTTATCATCAAGTGAAATATTTTTATTGCTTATATTACATTGTGTTCTGTCCTTTCAAAGTCCATGCACATTTTATTATTATCTTTCACATATTTTGTTACCTTAATGACAGCTATTTGCTCTCATCCTTTGATAAATGTGTTTACTATTTTACAACGAGGGTATGATATTGATTACAGTCCTCATTTTATGTGCAAGTGTAAACAAAAGTACCTTCAAACCAAACAGAGGAATATATAGCTAAATATATCGGTAACTTTGAACTTCTGATTTGGAGATGTGCTAGTTGCATTAGCACAATTCAGAGATATGACTCTTTCATTAATAAGACCTTGCTAGCTATAGGGAACAGAAACTAATTTGAGGAAAAATAATGAATAATTTAATAATTAGAAGTTTGCAGGACATTTATTATACCAATCGACTTGTATTTTATCAACCAAAAGTAGCCATGTAACATTAGACCACTGACTTTCTTGGCCAATTTATTAATTGTTTCATTGAAAAAATTTAGATAGGTTCTCAATCCATACAAAATAATATGTCCAGTAATGAATCTAAATTTGCATAAGAAATTTAAAAAACATAAAAAATACAACCTATAGTTACTAATTCCAAATATCTAAAAACTCTGATCAGTCCAAGTTATTATGTCTAGGTTGTAATTGTTTTAGAGTAGTCATATAAAAGATCAAGTTTAGTTTCTAATTTATATTTTAAGTAATTGTATGGGAAATTTGCACTCAGTGTGGAACATATTTTCTGTAATATACAAAAGCTATTTAGTTGATCATGGCTTATGTGAAAGAACAGTTTCACTTTTACTTGGGCAATAAAGAAAGATAATTTAGAGGTGTCAAGACCATTTGCACTATATAGCATATTATGATGCTTATTGAAATGTTTGGTTGTGAATGCATTTTTTACCTAGAAGGATTATTATCACTTACATTTCAAAAAATATACTGTTGTATAGATGAAACATCCAGTAGCACACTAGGTGATCTGTAATCAAGCTGCAGACCCTGCCTCACGTTCAAACTGCCATAGCTAATTTAGAGCCATTAATCCTTGTCTTTCCGTTATTTCCTTTCTCTCTTAAATTTGCAATTTTTTATTTTATTTCGTTTGAAATATCACTATGTTATGGAATGCCTTAGTGTCTAGAATAAGCTCAGAGACTACACTCCCTGTGAGGATACACCACAATCCCTTCATTCACCATATCTTGGCAAATACTCATTATAAGTGGAGATTAAGTACAGTGTTATAGTGAAAAAAACCACAATGCATATTTCTACTTGAAAAAAACAGGTTTGACTGGTGTGTGTGTGTGTGTGTGTGTGTGTGTGTGTGTGTGTGTGTGTGTGTGTGTGTGTGTATATCCATTCAATTCATCTACTGAGGGACATCTGGGAACTATGCAGTAAGTATAGTTGTACTGGTAGCTTTAGTGTGGCCTTGTTTGTGATCATTTGGGTCAATGCCTAAAAGTGGGATTGCTGGGTCATAAGGGAACTCTCTGTGTAATATTTTGAGGAATCTCTTTAATACTTTCCAGAATGGCTGAAAAAGTTTACACTCCCACCAACAAGGTGGTAGGGTTCCATTTTGGCCACATCCACTCCAGCATCTGTTATTAGATTTCTTGATTATAGTCATTTTAACTGGGATTAGGTGGAATCTCAATGTTGTTTTGATTTGGATTTCTTTTTGGCTAGAGAAGTTGAACATTTCTTCATGTGTATATTGGCCATTCTTATTTCCTCTTCAGAGAAGTCTCTCTGTAAGTCTTTACCCAACTCTCTCCACAACTCTTCAATTTAGTATTAGAATGCCTAGCCAGAGCCATAAGGAAAGATGCAAACATAAAGGGGATCCAAATAGGGAAAGAGGAAACAAAATTCTCCCTCTTTGCAGATGACATGATCTTGTATTTAAAGAACCCCATGGATTCCCCTCCCAAGTTACTTGAACTGATCCAAAACTTTGGCAAATAGCAGGGTATAAAATTAACCCTCAAAAATTAGTATCTTTTCTTTTTGCCAATAAGGAGAAGAACGTGGCTGAAATCAGGAAAACAACTCCTTTTGTGATAACTCTACAAAAAATAAAACACCTAGGAGTTAACTAAAGTGAAGGACCTCCATGATGAAAACTTTAAATATGTAAAAAAGGAAACTAAAGCAGAACTAAGGAAGTAGAAAAACCTCTCATGATCCTGGATTGGGAGGATTCACATTGTGAAAATGATAATACTGCAAAAGGCTATCTATAAATTCAATGTAATACCTATCAATATCCCACCCTCATTTTTCTTTTCTTTTTTTTAAAGTATTTTTTATTGTAAAGGTACAGTACAGAAGGGTTACAATTACATGAGTAAGGTAATGACATTTCCTTTTGAGCATTGTTATGCCCTCCTTTGTTTTTCCCCTACAATTCCTTCCCTCCCCACCTCCCGAATTCCCCACCACCACCACCTCCAAGTTGTAAAGTTCGTTTTCAAAATAGTGTCTTGTACATCTCATTGTTACAATGGGTCAACCTGTATCCTTATTTCAGCGTTTTGTTATTTCCCTTCCCCTCCCCAAATTAAAAAAAAAATGTATATACAAGATACAGGGCACCAGAATCAAATACAGTGACAAGAGGGGTTATACCATGGGGGAAGAACATACAAAAGAAAACAAAAAAATTACATAGTACATTAAAACAACAGCAGGAGAGAAAAAAACCTCTTGTGTCCCTATCTTGGGGTTCATTCTTCCCACCCTCATTTTTCAATGAAATAGAAGAAGCGATCCAAAATTTCATATGAATTTACATTTTTTTTTATTTTTGTCCTTCGTGGGCCTTGAACTCTGGGTTGGGCATTGTCCCTAAGCTTCTCAGCTCAAAGAGAGCACTCTATCTGTTGAGCCACAACACCACTTCTGGTTTTCTAGTAGTTTTTATTGGAGATCAGAGTTGCATAGACTTTTCTGCCCTGGCTCGCTTTGAACCGTGATCCTCAGATCTCAGCCTCCTGAGTAGTTAGGATTACAGGCGTGAGCCACTGGCACCCAGCTTTGAATTTACATTTATAAAGAGAAAAATTGTAAAAATCTGATGATTATTCCATTATGCTGTATAATACAAATGATGTCCTTAAAAATATTTTTAATTGTAAAGTAATAGTTATCCATGAGTGTTTACCATTTTGTAATAAACTATTTTGTAAAAAAAAAAAAAAAAAAAACTTTAAGAACTCAATAAACCAAATGTTGTTGGTTTGATTGCTTATTGTACCAATCAAATATGCACCTTGGAAAAGAAGGAATATAACATAGCAAGAAGCAATATCATGTACTGGTTGAAGAGATTGTTAATTCTCTTATTTTATTTTATTTTGCTATGAACATCTAGGGCTGAGAAGATGGCTCAGTGGTAGAGCGCTTGCCTTGCATGCCTGAGGCCCTGGGTTCGATTCCTCAGCACCACATAAACAAAAAGAAAAAAACCGAGAGTGACACTGTGGCTCAAGTGGTAGAGCGCTAGCCTTGAGCTAAAGAGCTGAGGGATAGCACCCAGGCCCAGAGTTCAGGCCTCACGACCAGACTCCCCCAAAAAATAAAAAAATTAAAAAAAAATCTAAAGAAAAAAAAATAGCATCAGCTATAGTTGTTTTGACAAGGACACTTTAATATGAAAGATGTTTTGACGAAACTCTTTCAATCATGTAAAATACCACATTTTTTACGCCAGAAATCAGTGCATCAGCAATGTCTTAAGAGCAATGTTTAAGAGAAAAATGCTTTCTGAATTTTAATTAAAAAGTGTTACAAAATAGAATTGTAATACAAATGGGTAAGGGACCTAAAATTTCAGGAATATGTAGAAAAATACCTATGTATTAAGTTTTTAAAAATATAAGTATATATAAGTTGTAAAAAATATGTGTTTATGTCTGTAGATAAATGAAAGATAAATATCAATAGCTATAGAAAACCCCAAATTATTGACATAACACCAAAGAACATCTATTCAACAGAAATCCTTTATGAGCAATGGCTTGCTTTTGTACTGTCCAGGAATGAAATGGGATTTAGCCTCTATCCACCAGTTTTCTTTGACTCCAATCAACTTTCAGGCCTGCCTGGACATAAATGTTCATGAGATGTCTTCATTGATGGGGAGATGAATGTGATGGCACTCATTGTGGTTCTAGCCATGAGAGAAGACTCAAATAGGTCCATCATGAATCAGGTAATTCTCAGGACAGGAAGTGAGACGTTATCTTAAAGTATGGAACAAAACCAGATGCCCATCAGTAGATGAATGGATCAAGAAAATGTGGTTTATATACACAATGGAATTCTATGCCTCCATCAGAAAGAATGACATTGTCCCATTTGTTAGGAAATGGAAATACTTGGACAAAATGTATTAAGTGAAGTAAGCAAGGCCCTAAGAAACATAGGTCCCCATGGCTTCCCTTATATACAATAACTAGTATCTGTCAGACAAGCAGAAACGGTCAGATAAGTTAATGTTAGGTGAAATGAACCCCAAGATAAGGACTCAAATGGTTTTCTTTCTTGCAATTGTTTCTAACTTATTTATCAGATGATTTTTGTGTTGCTTTGTATTTCCCTCCCCCAAGGTACAACCCCTGTTTTCACTGTATTTGATGTTGGTATAATTTGTGGAGGAGAAGGGAAAAAAACAAATTGTTTAAAAAGGGACACAGGTCGACCCATTGTAATAATGAGATGTACAAGACGTTATGTCGAAAAATGAACTTTACAACTTTGGCAGGGGGGAGAGGCTGGGAGGAAGGGGAGTAGGGAGGGAAGGAGGGCTCGGGCGTGGGGGGGGCGTGGGGACAGGGGAGGAGATGGGAAGGGATGGGAAGGGGAAACAAAAGAGGAGGCAACAATGCTTGATAAGAAATGTACTCATTACCTTGCTCATGTAATTGTAAACCCTCTGTACAGTATTTTCACAATAATAAAAAAGAAAAAGATTCAAAAAATGGACCTAAAACCTGAAAAAAATACTAATGAAAAACAGGGCGATTCATCCAGCATTGTCCGAGCCTAACAAGTATGAGGCATTGAGTCAAAACATAAATCTCAGATGCTTAGAAAACGCCTTTATATATCTAGCTTACTAGGCTACAGGTAGGAAGGCATTTATTATTTAGAATTAGAAATGCTTGATTCAATAGGTAAGCTATTTTCCCCAAAGTTATTTCAGTTTCTAGTTAGAAAATTAAAATACCTCATATGTAAAACAAGCAAATAAATGCTAGAAACACAGCTGAATTTCCTCAGTTTAATTATAAATTAGAAATTATTAGTGAAGTAAAGGATAGGTATAAAAATACAGTCAATACGAAAATAAACAGAAAGCCAAGCACTGATGGCTCATGCCTATACTCTAAAGATCTAAAAGCAAGGTCTGGGAGAGATCTTTGTACACTCATATTCATTTTGTACAATATTCAAAACATAGAGGCAATTCAAGTGGATATCAACCAATGAATAGCTAAAGCAAATGTGGTTTCTACACACAGCAGTATATTATTCAAACTTTAAAAAGAATTATGTTGTGACAGGTGCTATATTATGGATGAATCTTTGGGACACTGTACTAAGTGAAATAAACCAGTCATTAAAAGATCAAATATTACATGATTTTACTTATATCAGTTACATAAAACAAATTGATGAAGTCAGGAAGCAAAATCATACTTGATGCATATCTTGAAGCAGAGGAGAGTGGAAAATTGTTTTAATGAATACAGAATTTGAATCTTGCAGGATGAAAACAGTGTGGACATCGGTCTTATACAATTTTGTAAATATACTTACTACAACTATGCTGTATTCTCAAAATGATTAAGATAATGAAACCTGGGAGAGGGGAAGGATAATGATGACGGGTTAAGTATAAGCAAAGTACACTGTATGCCGATGTGGATATATCAAAATGAAATCCACTTATTTAACTAGGTAATGCTAATACAGAGTTTAAAAAAGATAATAAATTTTAAGTTGTTTGCATTTGATCACAATTATTGCAAAAAAGGAAAAAAACAACTGCAACAGCCTGGGAAACAATTTAATTGCCAACATTCAATAAACCTGGGTTCAAAACTATATCTCACTTAAGAGTGTGAGGAAACAAAGGAGGAGGCTACAATGCTTGATAAGAAAGGTATTCATTATCTTGCCCATGTTGTAACCCCTCTGTACAGTATTTTCACAATAAAAAATAAATAAAAATTAAAAAAAACTTGTTTTCATTATTATTATCCTTAACTAGTTGTACAAACAAGTTCCCATTCTACAAAACAGCATATGAATACAAGGTGTCTAAGAACATTATCACCCATCCCTCCCAACCCAACTCTTCTCCCATTTTTTTTAAAAGGAGATAGGTGATTACATAATATTCACTTATTTCACAGTATTGTGGAATCATGATACTTAAAGTCACAAACCTATTTTAACCAACACAAGGAAAATTATCATTATCAGGGTCTATAAAGTTTCTGAATTCTATGAGCTTTGACAATACCAAGTATTCTTCCATATCAGGTGATGTTTACATTTCTTGCCTTTTGCTTAGTACAGACTATCCCCTCTTCCCCTCTTACTTCTCCCTTTCCACCACTGTCTTTGTATTGCTTAGTTCTTTTCCTTCTATGACCAGTGGAGCTGATGGGCCACTGTGTTGTGTGTTGTTCTGTTTCCCACTCATTGTGTTCCTCCTCCTGGCATACCTCCATTGAGTGCAGACTCTTTTTTAATGTAATGAGAGTATGCTCTGTACAAATTAGATAGTCAATTTGCCATAATTTGGATGTTATCATACACATTTTCAAAATATAATAGCATATATAGGATATCAGATATGTTTCTTCTTTTTCTTATGTTTGAAAGTAGTTTCTAGTTGCACATAAAATGCATCAACTATTCCCCATAAAAAATAGTAAAACACTAAACTTGAGTCTAGAGCCCTTGATATACATAGCAAAACATCTCATGTGCCGACCACCCTTCCTTTATGAATCAATAGATTTAACTGAAGTCCAGGCTAAGTAAAATAGAAATAGCATTTCCCAGTAATGATAATATTTAGATAATACAGATGAAAATGTTACCTGATATCATCTAGGATATTGCCTTAAGGACAGTCCACACATGTTCTGTATTTCTTCATTTTTCTTTCTGTTCCTTCACCTCACTTCCTGGAACTTGGAAGTGATTACTGGCAATTTAAGGGTCACTTTGGGCCAAGACATTGAGGGCTATATCCTAATGCTGGGGTATGCCTCCATCTTCTTGGAATCTTCTTCCTCTGGGCTTTCAACAGATAAGAGACTAATCCTTTATTAGTTGCATTGTTATGGTCATTTGAGTTCTCCTGTCCTCAAGATACTTACACTGTGGATTGATATGCACTCACAGAAAATACATAGTATTGCACATATATATATATATATATATATATATATATATTTAAGTAGTTGTACAAATGGTCATCATTCAACAAGTCAGTAAATAAATACAATGCACCTTGATTGATAGCACTCCTGTTATAATTTTTCTTTCATTTGTTCATCAAAATGTCATTGCCAGTTATATATTGAACATACTGTTCTGTTACTAAGAACTTGCTTCATCTGCAGCTTATATTCCTAAGTACAGGCTTTCAGATGCACAAATATGATCTTCAGCCTGAATGCAGCTCAGAATGTACCTTCAAGAGAAATTACTTCCCACAACAAAATATAGGTCTGTGAGCATAATGTAACCACTCGGGGAATGAGGGCTCCTACATCAACTGACTTTAGAAATACAGTCCAGTAATTTATCTGCCCTAGATTTGCTAAAGGTATCTTACAATGTTGGCTCAAAGAAGAACCGAATTTGCCTTCTTTAAGTAGAAATCAAATTGCATTCAAGGTAAGTGTTCAAGTTTAAGTCAGCAGGCTTTGCTGCTTAAAAACAGAAATTTAGACATCCAATCTCTCTATCAGCATGGGACACCATAATGTAAAGTGCCCTGTGAGTAACAAATGGAGATGTTCTACTCAGAGGGAGTTAAACCACTTCAGCTGGGTAGTTATGGATAGAAGGTGATAGATGGAACTGACTACAACATTTCAGGGATGAATGACACAGAAAAGAATGCACACCTTGTTCCCAATAAGCTTTCAGTGCTAACATGCGCTGTTTCTATGATCTGGGAAGTGTCCCTCTACCTCCCATCCAATCAAAAGTCTTCTTACTAGAATTTATAAAAGAATTGGAAATGAGATGTAAAAGATGTTATGTCGAAAAATGAACATTACAACTGTGGCTTAGGAGGGAGAGTGGTGGTGGGACGAGGGAGATGCGAAGGGATTGAAAGGGGAAACAAAAGAGGAGGCAAAAAAAATTAAAAAAGAATTTGGAAAATACAAAACTAAAAACAAGAATCCAATACTAGGCTAGCAAAGGGTCCAGAAATTCTTTGCTTTCCTTTTTTTCTTGGGTGAATCTAACAATGAAAATTTAATGCAGCCAACTAGCATCGTTAAGGTATTAAATTCTGTAGAATGTGGTTTCTTCTCTTCCTCTTGTTCTGAGATATAAATTGATTTATTCTAAAGCCAAAGGATATGCTTTCTTCACTAGTTAGATCACATTCACTGACTTTTGCTTTCTTAAAAACTACTTTAACTCCTGTAAGAGGGAATTGAAGAGTGCCAGGCAGAGGGATTAAATGTAAGACGTGGGAAGTGTTCTCATACTCTGCATCTAGAGGGCTCGAAAACATGTTGATCTGCTCGCTGTCTCAAGCAATTCAGAAAGTGGCTTGCATTTTCTAAAACCTAAATCCAAATTTTCGCTTTCTCCTTCCCACCAAGAATTCTCCCTCAGGCCTCTTCCTACCATAGTGTCTTGGCAGCTTAGAACTGTTTGCCTCAGAAATGTGGCATCAAAAGTGTGCTCTGCGGTCAGCCAAGCAGCTGTGATCTGGCAGATTCATCTATGGATCTGAAAATCCTGCAGCCTAATCTGTGTCCTGTATTCAGGTTTCAATATGTGTGCTTAAGTCCATAGCTACGTGCCTCCTGAGAGAGTAAGCTTTCCTCTTTCTATTAGCGGTAGGACCAGAAGTACAAGACAGGTTCTTTATAATGAAGCAGACACACACCACTGTTGGTTTCATAACCACTTGCTGAGGTGAGTTTGCCTAAGGGATCCAAGGCAATATGTGAATAAGGTTTTTTCAACTGGAAGCTCATAAGCCTCCATTCCAAAGAGGGAGCTGCTGATAATAAATTCTGTCTGGGAATGGACTCTGTAGGAGTTAGAATCTTTTTCTCTGAAAGTGATTGCTTGAAGGAAAGCATTGACTAAGCATAGCCATCATCTTACTAAAAGCTATTTTAACTAAAGTATTTCCTATAGCTAAAATCGTACTAGGGACATAGTTTAATTCATAGAGCACAAGCTTAGTAAGAATTTTCTAACAATTTCTGGCATGGTTGTCTTGGTTTTGTGGATTGTTATGAAACTGTTATCCCCCTTCAAACTAGCAAGCTGAGTTTCAAAGGAGACAATTGAGCAAGATTGTGAACATAACTTCTGATCAATACCAGAATTTGTAACTCATTAGGGGTAAAACCTACTTCCTACTCAGATTTCCTACTCAGAGTGGTTGCTTAGTTGTCTTCTTGCCAATAACATGCCCTTTAACAGAACTAAACTTTGCCGTGCTAATTTCTTTTCACGTTGCTGGTCTTTGTTGGCATATTGGCTTATAATATGAGAGTATTCCCAACAATCTGGAGCATTGTCCAGGATCTTTGACATGCAAGGAGGGATGGAGGGAGCCCTTCAGAAGCAGAAATATCCTGCCTTGTTGAGGTAGCTCAAGGTTGGGTTAAACACCACCCATTGTGTTTGATGATGGAAAGTGTATCAGCAATGTCAGGAAAGGGCCCAAGGAACACCCCAATAAAAAGTAACATTATGCTTTGGCCATGAGAGGAAAAATTGGACTAGAGCATATTACCTCATGGGCTGGGGATTTTCATGGGCTGAATGAGTCTTAGGCAAAAAGAAAACTTGAGTCTTTATGCGTGTTTTCATTCTCTGGCCCAAGAATAAAAATGTGGGAGCTGGAGGAAGCCATCTTTAAGAAATCTCCAGTAAGGGAAGAGTTGAATATGAGAGGAGTGCACAAGAAACTTACAATAGGGAGGATTAAGTGCACCAAACACTGAAATAACAAGAAAGATGCTAAAATGGGGAATAAGAATTCTAGGCCTAAAGAACCCAACAAAAATTATCCAAGGCCCTGCTTCTCATAATCCAATGGGAGAATGCTGAAAAACATCTGAGAACACTATTAAATAATAGATGATATTTATTACTGAGCTCCATAATGTGCACTTGTCCAAACAAAAACGTGTGATGCATATGTGCTTGCATGTGTGTGTTTTAATCTTATATCCTGAAAGGAGAACTCAAAAAAGTCCTACTCACTAAACTCCTTGAGCTGCCCACTTGGACTCTGAAGCCTGGATTGATCCTTTAGCTGATCCAAGGATGTATGGCATTGGAACCTCAGTTTCAGAAGCGGCCTCTCTGGGTAACCTTAAAATTCAAGTCCAAATATGGGTGCCAGTGGCATGCACCTGAAATCCTAGCTACTCAGGTTCTGAGGATTGGGTTCACATCCAGCCAGGGCAGTAAAGTCCGTGAGACTCTTACCTCCAAATAACCACCAGAAAACTGGAATTGGTGCTGGGCTCAATAGTAGGCCTTTCTTTTGCCTTGAGCTGAAAAGCTCAGGGACAGTACCCAGGCCCAGAATTCAAGTTCTATGACCAACAAAAAATAATGCTTGGGTGAAATGGATTAAATATTCTGCCCACTATTACTGTTAAGATTGTGTGGCACAGAGAACAGAAAAACAAGTGGTCCACTTTCCACTGTGATGAACCTCAGACCCCCATGCATATCATGCATGGAGTGCATGATCTGTCGGTCAAACACAGCTTGGGGAAACTTATAAGACGGTGCTGTTGCTATTCGAAAGAGTAAGGATCTAAGACAAAAATCCTATCTTCCCAAGGCCAACTATACCCCTTGCCTCTCTAGGTAGTGGGACAACTGGCATTTCTGGGAAACTTATCAAGAAGCAGTGGAAGCTGAACTTGTGAAGAGATAACTAGTAAGTACTAAACATAGCCAGGGGAAATGTCCAATGGTATTGTGGAGGACCAGTGTTGGTAACATTCCTGGCCAACTAGAGTAGAACCTGTGTCATCCCTTTCACATTAGTATTTCGTCCACCTGTCCATTCTCAAACATTTTATACTAGTTAGGAGAGACCCCTTCCCTAGATGGTCATTCGTATTTCATATTTACAGAGGTACTATTCAGGATCCCCACAAAATTTCCCAAAAGTTCAAAACAAGAACCCAGAAAGCATCTTATGAATCCATTTTTTCTGATAATTATTATAAATAAAATATAGTTTGGGGGCTGAGAATATGGCTTGTTTGCCTCGCATGCATGAAGCCCTGGGCTTTATTCTCAGCACCACATAAACAGAAAAGAGTGGAACTGGCACTGTGGCTCAACTGGTAGTGTGCTAGGCTTGAGCAAAAGAATCTCAGGGAGCCCCAAGGCTGGTACAAAAAAATGTAGAGAATAAGATCAACAGAAGGTTTTTAATCATACTAAAACATTTTTTAAACCAAAAAACTAGATGCTCTAGTAGAATGGCATGGGAAAATTAATTCTAGAAATATTATCTGAAAAGGGAAGAGTTTGTGTGGCAATTAGAGGCCAAAGCTACATAAATACCTTAGAAGGGTTTAACATTGGCAAATGAGTGAACTAAAATCTCAGATGAAGGGCTGAGAAGGTGGCTCAGCGTTAGAGTGCTTGCCTTGCAGGCATGAGCTCCTGGGTTCAATTCCTCAGCACCACATGTGCAGAAAATGCGAGAAGTGGTGCTGTTGCTCATATAGTAATTGCTATCCTTGACCTGAAGAGCTGAAGGACAGTGTCCAGGCCCAGATTTCAGGCTTCACAACCCACAAAACAAAGAAAAAGAAAAAATGGGGAGAGGGTGGCTCACGCCTCTAATCCTAGCTACTCAGGATGCTAAGATCTGAGGATGGCCGTTAAAAGCTAGGCCAGGCAGGTAAAGTCTGTGAGACTCTCTTATTACCAATAAACCACCCAGAAAACCAGAACTGGTACTGTGGTTCAAGTGGTAGAGCACTATCCTTGAGCTGAAGAGCTGAGGGACTGTGCCCAAGCTCAGAGTACAGTCCCAAGAACAACAAAAAAAACTAAGGCAAGCTACTCCTAAAGGGTTTCCTACCAAGAGGGAGGGAGGGTTTCCTACCAAGTGGTAGGGAGATTTGGGGGTTTCTGCCTAGCAGGAATACAAGTCTCCCTTCTAGTGGGGAGAGGGATTGCCTTCTAGTAAGGCGGGCGTTAATGATCAAATTGCTCAAAAACATCATCCAGTTTCATAATTCCCAGATAAGTGTCTAATGTTTGTCAGGTATTGACTTGTGAAAACATCCTGCTTGGGGAACTCCAAACAGTCTTAATGCCCTTAAAGTGATCTTGCTTAGTTCCAGGGCCTCAATGGACCCTCTAGTTATTCCTACGATATGATTGCAACTTCAGTCATGGAACAGACACTCTGTGTATGAATTCCAATTTTGATTCCACCCAGATTGAAATTGTTACTGGATAAGCGAGGTAGCTACTTTGATGATTCTGTCCACATAGTGAGTACTGCTATGACTGTGTGACAGGGAGGCCACACAAAAGGTCCTCTTTGTGCTGTCACGGAGCTCAGACCCCATGGGCATGAAATTCATGATAGGTCAGGAATCTGTGATATGAGACAACTTGGAACACGCTGTTGCTCTTCTCAACAGCAAGAGTCTATTTCAAAAATCTCTGAAACTCACCGGCTCCATTCTTTCAAGATCAACTATCACTGGGGAAAATTTGACATTTCCGGGAAACTTACCTTGAGGTAGTAAAGGCCAACCCTTTGATATGAGCATTAAGTACTAACCATAGACAGGAGAAATATATGGTGGCATTGCAGAAGACCACTATTGGAGATGTAACTGGCCAACTGGAGTAGAAACTGTGTTTTGGTTCAATTGACCAAACCGCACTTGAGCATTATCAAGCACCCTAAATTAAGTAAGGAGAGACTTCATAGTTAGGGGGTCATTCAAACTTCATATTTACAACTATGCTATTTAGGGGCCCCTGAACATTTCCCCAAGAGCTTAAAGCTAGAAACCAGAAATAGCAACTCAAATTAGTTATATTCTCTTAATCTCCACAATCTATGATCTCCACAATCAAATTATTCCAATATGTGCTTTTATTTATCAGCCGAGTTTGTTAATTGGAAATGCCACCGAGGAATAGTAACTAGGAGCCACAGGTAGGAGTGAATGGGAAAAATTCGGTCTAAATATAATACTTGACCAGATAAGATGAAGATAAGAGAAATGAACCCCAAGATAGGGAAACAAGTGACTTTTTTTTCTTCCTTGCTCTTGTTTCTAACATATTATAATGTTCCATGTGATTTTTGTTTCTTTGTATTTCCCCCACACTCCCCGGTATAATCCCTGTTTCCAGGGATTATAATTCCTGTTTGATGTTGGTGCCTTGCATCTTGTATATATACAGATCTCTAATTTGGGGAGGGAAAGGAGAAAAAAACAAAATGCTTAAACAGGAATAGTGGTTGACCCATTCTAACAAAGAGATGAACAAGACACTCTTGAAAAACAAACTTTACAATTTAGGTGGTGGTGTGGGGAGTGTATAGTATAACTGTGGAGCTGGGAGGGTAAGTATGGTAGAGGAAAAACAAAGGATGAGGTAACAATGCTTGATAGGAAAAATACGTTGTACCTTACTCATGTAAATAACCCATTTGTACAGTATTTTTACAAGAAACATGTTCAAAAAATAATAAATATACTTGAAAGGGAATCTTTCTGGTAGTTGGAGGCCAATACTACAGAAAGACTTACAAGAATTGAATACTGGCAAACAAGTTACCTAAAAACTGAGATGAAGCTGAGTGCTATACTAGATGTTCAGGTGGCTGAGTTCTGAGGATCTGTGTTTGAAGCTAACCCAGGCAGGAAAGATAAAACATTTATTTCCAATTAACCTGCAAAAAGATACTACTGGAGTTGTGGCTAAAATGGTAGCCTTGAGCAAAAATGCTCTGGGACAATGCCCAGAGCATGAGACCAAACCCAAGACCAGCCCACAGTCACTTAAAAAAAAGAAGTTTGTGTGTCTGTGTGTTGTGGCAGATCCCATTACTAGTTTCATGATGAACAAGCATTTTAAAAATGAGTCAATATTTACCTCTTTAATAAATGTGTGGATGGGTGCTTTATCTCTTGTATAAGTTTTGTTCAGCGGCTGACTGAAAAACTGCCTTAACTAAACACTTTTTTAACTCAAAATATCATATTGGATATTGCTGAATAAGAAAGTCAGTGCTTACTAGGTTGTAAGTAAAGAAAGTAAAATCAGATCGGAGAAATGTAGAATTTAAACGATGATGTGCTTGACTGTTATAAGCACTACCCTTTTAAAGATAGTCACAACCTTACCAATGCTATTTTAGAGAAGTGCTAGGGGCTAGAAGCATGGCACTATTGGTAGAACACCAGCTGGGTAAAAGTTGTTTATTTTTCTTTTAATATGGCCAGGTGTTATAGAGTTGTTTAATTATTAAAGCTTTTGACTAGTTTGAAAGGGGTCAAAATTTTGAAAGATCATCCCAAAATTCAAATTCGTGGGAGCCAGTGTTGAGCTGCGTATCCACTGTGCTTATTCAACTTGGGCATGAGACAGACAGGATGCCTTCTGCAAGAGTAAATTTTGCCTTGCTAAGTTGGTGTTCGTAGGATACATTAATTTCCCCCAGAATTTCCAACACAGATCTTCCATCCCATTCATGAGGTATCCTAGGATCCCTCCAAAGGAGACACATCCAGCCGCCCTATTGAGTGAACCTTCTGGATGGGCTAAGCTGCCAAATTTTGTTGTTGATAATGGACGTAAGATGTAAAGTTAATCCACAACATAAGGAAGAGACCCAACCAGGTACCCTTAGAAGCAAGCAATCTCATCCATTGGTCTTAGTAGAAAAAAATGAAACTATAAATACTGCTTTGGTAGTTGTGTTTTTGCAGGGACTGTGTATGAGAGAAGTGTCTTAATTACAGGCTCTTCAATTCTTTGTGTCTAAGAGTCTTGATCTACAAATTCATTTGTCCAGCTGGGAAGAATGAAAAGTTGGAGATGAAGTCAGCTCTGAGAATAATCTCTAGTAAGGGAGTTGAGAAAAGCAGAGAACAGGAAACGAAGTCTGAAGGGCAACGTACACCAAAAATATCTTATTCCCATTACAGCATGTCTCTGTGATTTAAGAATTCTAAATCTAGGAAGCCCAAGAAAATTGGAGCTAAGAAGGCTCTATCAGACATTCTTAATACTGTCATCATTTAGGGAGAATCTGGGGAAAGATATCAAAATATGTGTTAAGCCCGATTTTTATTTTTGTGCTCTAATTTTAACGTGCACTTGGTAAAATAATCCTCTCCATGCTTGTCTCCGTGTAAATATTTTCAGAAGAATCTGTTATAGGCATTCAGTAATTAACTGAGTTAGTAGCAAAAAGCTCTTGAAATGTGGTTATTTACAATGTTCCTGGTCTAAAACTTTCTTTTTAAGACTATTGCATAAAAAACTTCATATAGGATTACTTTTCCCTGGATATTTTATTTAAAAGAATGTTATTTAAATTTGAAGGTTTCATAGACCAGCAAATAGAGGAAACATAGGAATGATGAGTACATGTTTTTGGAATAGTTATGTAATAAGCCAGTCAAGATTATTTCAAGGGCTGGGAGGGTAGCTCAGTGGTAGAGTGTTTGCCGTGCATGTATGAGGCCCTAGGTTCGATTCCTCAGCACCACATAAGCAGAAAAAACCGGAAGTGGTGTTGTGGCTCAAGTGGTAGAGTGCTGATCTTGAGCTGAAGGGCTGAGGGATAGTGCCCAGGCCCAGAGTTCAGGCCCCACGACTGAACAAAAAAAGATTTCAAACAGCCTTGTGTGAGGAATGTGGGTGGTGGGAGTCATGATTTACCATCTAAACAATTGTGTAAAACTAACAAAATTTTTAATGGGAGGGCTTATGTCAGACGGTATTGACTTCAAGCCCCAATACCAGCACAAAAGCCAAAAGCAAAACCGAACTTTATAGCATATTAATATACTGATAGCATTTTAAACCAATATAATGAGATGTGCAAATCTTGGTGAAGGATCTCAGAGAACGATTGTCATTATTAGTTTTATGGATTAAAAAAAACTAAATTTACTTTCATAAAAATTAAAATAACTACAGAAAACCCTGGTAGCAAGGTCTATGTTTCAAATCACACACTGTTGAAAACAAACTGACAATGCAGAGGAAAACAGAATTTTAGATTTAAGTGATTGCTACATAGAAAATATACCTGATCATCTGTACCTTCAAACTCTTTCAAGTAGGCTACAGTAATGATACAAAAACCATTCTTCTCATTAGTACTCCTCATTTAAAAAGTAGGCCCAATTTTTTCTCTTTAGGAATGCTCTGAATATTTGATTCACTTTTCCCAAAATGACACTGAACAAACTCAGTCTTGGGGCTGAGAAGGTGTCTCAGTGGTAGAGCGCTTGCCTTGCATGCATGAGGCCCTGGGCTCGATTCCTCAGCACCACATGAGCAAAAAGAAAAAAAGCCAGAAGTGGTGCTTTGGCTCTAGTGGTAGAGTGCTAGCCTTGAGCTAAAGAGCTGAGGGACAGCACCCAGGCTCAGAGTTCAGGCCCCACGACCGGAACCCCCTCCCCCCCAAAAAGAAACTCAGTCTTTCAACAACTCCAATTTTTTATCTTTGCACTTAAATAAGCATAACATGATTCTTCTTGGGTTGGGAGTATCAGAACAACTTTTAACGTGTTCTTTTACCTTTGATGTTGGGAAGGTGTATTTTCACAAAAGAGGACAGGGAAACACTCAGTAGATTACCTGATTTGAATGAAAGTGGCTAAAGTTACCAGCACCACTATGTTTATTGCAGCATTATTTATGGTAGCTAAGATATGGAACCAACCCAGTTGCCCCTCAGTAGATGAATCAATCCAAAAAATGATAGGTACATAGATATATGCATATATATGGAATTCTATGTCTCTATCGAACTAAAGATATTGCCCCATTTGTTAGGAAATGGAAAGTCTTGGAAAAATTATACTAAGTGAAGTAAGCCAGGACATAGGTTCCATGTTTTCCCTTACTTGCCATAGTTAGTATATATCTAGGACAAGCAGAAGGGGTCAAAAGCTATGTACATATGACCATATAAGATGATGTTAAGCAAAATGAACCCCAAGATGGGAACACACGTGGCTTTTTCTTTCTTTCTATGGTTTTAAACATATTTATAATGTACAATGTGATTTTTTTATTTCGTCGGTATGTTCCTCCCCCATGGTATAATTCTGGTGCCATGCATCTTATATATACATTTTTCTAATTTGGGGAGGGGAAGAGAAAAAACAAAATGCTTAAATAGGGATATAGGTTAGCCCATTGTAACAATGAGATGTACAAGGCACTATGATGAAAACGAACTTTATAACTTTGGGTGTGGGGAAAGGGAGGGAAGAGAAGTAGGTGGGGAGGGAAGGGATGGTAGGGGAAAAACAAAGGAAGAGGTAACAATGCTCGATAGGGAATGTGGTTATTACCTTACTCATGTAACTGTAATCCCTCTGTACAGTGTCTTTACAATAAAATTAATGTTAATAAAAGGAAAACAATAAATGTAAGTGGTAACTTATTCAAGCTGCTGAGATCTGAGGATCATGGTTTAAAACCAGCTAAGACAGGAAAGAAAGAGACTCTTATCTCCAACTGAAAAACAAAAAGTTGGAAGATGTGGCTGAAGTGGGAAGGTGCTAACCTTGAACATGCCAAAAAAGGGGGTGGGGACAGAAGACAGCACCCAGGGCCTAACTTCAAACGCAATGAAGACCACACATATACACAAACAAATCTAACTAACAACAATTCATATATACATAATCAGAACTGCATAATTGGAAATGTGCATAAAAATTTAAAAGTATTTCTATTTATAAGAAATATATTTTAATATATTATTATTGTAAAAATGCCGTACAAATTTGTTAGTTACATGAGCAAGGTAATGAGCACATTTCCTCCAAGCATTGTTGCTTCCTCCTTTGTTTTTCCCTACTATCCCTTCCCTCTGATCTCTACAAGTATGCTCCTCCTCCCCCCCCAGCCTAAATTGTAAAGTTTGCTTTTCAACATAGTGTCTTGTACATCTCAGTTACAATGGGACAACCACTACAGGGGAGCAACATACAAAGAAACAAAAAAAAATCACAAGGTACATTATAAATACTTTAGAAACAATAACAAGGGAAAAAAACAACCTGTGTCCCTATCCTGAGGTTCATTTCACTTAACACGTCTTCTCTGGTCATAAGAAATACATTTTAGGGTGAGTTCCGGGAAGATGGTGGAGGAGAAGCTGGAGCCTAAGTAAGCTCTCGCATATAAATCAGTTTTAGAGTTCCAGTGAACAGTCCTAAGCCAGAGAATTACACCAAGTGTACCATCAGAGGACAGAGAGATAGGCCAGTGAGGGAAACCCAGGCAAGGAGAAACTTCTAAGCTCTTGCCAGCAGCCACCACGGCGGCAGCTGCTGTGGAGGCAGTGGGCGAGCGCAGAAGCCTACCTGAGCCACAGAGATTCCGGGAAGAAGGAGCCAGACTCAGCAGGTGAGCGGATTCTACTCAACACCAGCAAGAACTGACAAGGAGCAGACATCTTCATCCTGCAGTTCGCAGACCAGAGACGTTCCAGGAACCAAGACTCGGCGTGAGTAGAAGCCTGACGTCCTCAGGGAGCAGAGGAGGGAAGGCAACCCCTCCCCCCCCAGCACTGGAGATCTCCATCTTGGATACCGACAAAGAGAGAGAACAGGAAGAGAATACACAAAGATGACTAAAGACATTCATGGAATCCATTAACAAAAAGCTGAAGGAATTAAGGGAGACCACAAAGGTAATGCTAAATGGAACCCAACAGAAAGAATGGGAATCCAAGGAATCCATAACCAATCAACTAAATGATTTGAGAATAAACACTGAACATCAAATTAAGGAGGTAAAGAAGTTCATACAAGATCTAAAACAAAGCTTCAACAAAGAATTTGAAGCCATCAAAGCTGACCAATCAGAAGGAAAAGAGATAAAAAACAAAGTAGAAAGTCTTGACAGCAGGTTAGACCATGCAGAAGATCGAAACTCAGGGATTGAAGACAGCCTAGATATTATAGAGAAAGAACATATAACCATCCAAGACAAGTCCAAGAAATATGATAGATCTATCCAACACTTGGAAGACACCATCAGAAGGCCTAATCTAAGGATAATGGGTGTAGAGGAGCACCTAGAAACAGAAGTTAATGGTCTAGGAAATTTGTTTAACAGGATTCTAGCAGAGAACTTCCCAAACATGCAAAAAGATAGGCCTATTCAGATACAAGAAGCGGTTAGAACTCCAAAAATTCCAGACCAAAATAGGACATCCCACTGTCACATTATAATCCACACAGGATCAACTCAGACCAAAGAAAAGATCCTTAAACCTGTCAAGGAGAAAAGATTAATCACCTACAAAGGAAAACCAATTAGAATCACCTCAGATTTCTCAGCAGAGACAATCAAAGCAAGAAGAGCCTGGAATGATCTATGCCATGCCCTAAAAACAAACAACTATCAACCAAGAATACTGTACCCCGCTAAACTCTCCTTCATAACTGAAGGCCAAATAAAAACCTTCCATAGCAAGGAAACAATACATCTCCACCAAACCAGCCCTACAAAAGATTCTTAAAGATGTCCTACACATAGAAAACCAACAAGACCACAATAAAGGCCAAGAAACTGCACCCAAACTGAGAATCCAAGAACCATAGGAAAAACCCAGTTTTCGCAGCCCCCAAGAATGTGGATAACATGGCAGGAACTCCCAAATACCTCTCAGTCCTTTCTCTTAACTTTAAAGGACTGAACTCTCCAATTAAGCAACATAGACTGTCTAGTTGGATTAAAAAAGACCCTTCTATCTGCTGCCATCAGAAGTCACATCTTGCCCGTAAAAACATACACATTTTCAATGTTAAAGGTTGAAACAAAATCTACCAAGCAAACGGCCCCCATAAACAGGTGGGAGTTATAATCCTAATATCAGATAATGTAGACGTCAAATTACAATTCGTGAGAAGAGAAAAAGAAGGTCGCTACATACTAATTAAGGGATCTCTCCTTCAGGAGGATATTACAATTCTAAATATCTACTAACCAAACAATGGAGCACCCTAATTTATCCAAGAAACACTACTTTCCCTCAAATCCCATATAACTCCAAAGACATTAATTGTTAGGGATTTTAACACACCACTCTTCCCACTAGATAGATCAACTCGGTAAAAACTCAACAGAGAAACCGCAGCTCTAAACAGCTGCATAGATCAAGTAGATGTAACAGATATCTACCAAATATTTTGCCACGCCTACTCCAGTGGAGTCTGCCTAGCATGGGAAACCACTTTTCATACCTGAGAATGGGGCTTTACCGAAACCTATCTCCAAGTTTTGGGACTTCACCGAAGTCTACCTTGGAGAATAAGGCTTCAAAAAGGCCTACTCCTGGAAAAAGGCTGGCAAGCCCCTGGGAAAGATGTGTTTCTGCCTTTCTTTTCCTCATAAGTGTGCCTATTAATCTTTTACTGTTTCTACTGCTCTCTGTACTTACTCATTGTCAATGTTCCCTTATTCAAAGCTCTTTCTTAGGAGTGTTGACGACTCCAAAATCTGATGAGTGTCTTAAAAAGATGACTAACTCACCAGAGTTAAGTGCTACCCTGGAAGCACCTCTTATGGAGGCTAGTAGACAAGCCATAAGCAAATATAAAAGTATTGGGGGTTTCACAAAGTCACTTCAGCAGAAGGAATTGTTTGTAAGAGACTTACAAGAAGCTGTAGGGCGACTACAACAGAAGGAATGTCTGGCAATTGCTGAGATAACTACTTTGGAGAAAGAACTTCCTGTACTCTCTTTCATTTACTAAGAGACTTGCTAGATCTAGGCCTCCGTGACCTTACTATTAAAGAAGGAACAGGAAAAATCTTATGGGACAATTAAGGCCTCTATAGAAATAAGGTAATGGTTAGATGGTGACAAACGTCGAAACCCATTATATTTCTTAGCGATAAGCTGGAAACAAGTGCCTTTCAGGCGACCAGCTGGTGACCACTCAAGAATGAAGCCCTGCAGCAAGATTGTGTAAACTTTTGCTATTTCAGGCGACCAGCAGGTGGCCATCCAAGAACGAAGCCTTGCAGCAAGATTGTGTAACCTTTTGCCCTTTCTTATGGAGACTTTTTTGCTAGAAAAGTTTGTTATCCTCTGCATTAAATCGCACTCAGCACTCAGCACTCAGCAGCCAGTCCTAATGTGTGTGTGAGTTGTCTGTTTGCCATCTCCCCATCCTATTCCAGGTTCCTCCCCTAGGTGTCCTCCGTCGTCCCTACAGAACCCAGTCCGTGGCAGGTGGTGCCCAACGTGGGGCTGAAAGCAGGGCATGAAGTGGTCTCTTCACTCAAGGAACCTTGGGAGGTAAGTATCTCTCTCTTTTCGCCTGGAATAGTAGTCAGAAGCTCGTTGGGGTGCTGCAGGTCCCTCAGTTGCGGCTGGGAAAGATAATGAGTAAATCATGGGGAGTACATCTTCTAAGAATAAGGATAGTTTGTCTCTATTTTAAAACATATGGTAAAAGCACGAGGCACTAAAGCCCCACAACAGAAGTGGGAGAACAAACTAATCCTTGGATCCAGCAGGAAAAAGAGAACCATTGAAAAAGTGAATGTAAATCTAAGTTCCATAAAGACGAAACTCCTCTTCAAGAGGAAACAAAAAACAGAAAGTGGGGCAACCTCTCAGCCCCTCCCCAAGAGAATAAGAAACAATTAGATCATTTGATACAATTTTCATATTTCAGGAATGGTGAAAGCCTGCAGGTGTGGTCTTGGGACTGGCAGAGACTCTTGGCGGACTTTCTATAAGACAGACAGCGGGGCCAGTGGGAGACGTTGCCTGGTCCCCTGGGTGGGGCTGTCCTCGAGATCGGGTAGAGGGGGTTCGAGTCCCCCTGATTGGCCATATCTCTCTGGTTGGAAGCCCTTCTGGACAGACTGTCTGACCAGCAGTCTGACGCGCTTGCTGTCTGTCTTCAGTGTGCGTATATGTCTTCTGTTAACTATAATTTGAATCTTAGGCACGCAGCCCTGGGGCCGGTGGATGAGGGGCTTACTGATCCCCTAGACCAGAGGAAGAGTGCACATTTCCCATTTAATTGCCCCACCCACCTTTTTAGAATTCCAGTAGTGCCTGGACCAGGTCACGCCCCTCCCCAGAGAAAGCATGACCAAGTGCGCGTACATTACCAACCCCCATATGTGGGGTGTGTGTGTGTGTGTGTGTGTGTGTGTGTGTGTGTGTGTGTGTGTGTGTGTAATTTTAACTTATCTTTCTTATCTCGGTTTTATTAATTTGGACACTCCTTGTCCCAGAGATGGGGCAAGGACAAAGCAAGTTTACTCCTCTCAACCTCCTGCTCAGTCATTTCAAAGAGGTAAAAGAGAGGGGGTATAATTTGAGTATAATTGGAAATCTCAGAAGAATCTAAAAAGAAAAATTCTCTAGAATGAGTAGAGGGGGTTCGAGTCCCCTGGTAAGTGGTGAGCTGTCACCCCATTCACTGAGACCTGATTTTGTCTTTGTGGCCACTTGTTTGTCTTGTTTAGTGTGTGTGTTCGTTTTATGTTTTCTGAGGTAGGGAAGATTTGGTGAGTGTCAGGCTCACTCAGCAGACTCTGGATTCAGCTTGCTGAATGAGAACAGCACAGAGATACAAAAGACTAATTAGTTAATTGCCTTGCTAGATAAGCAAGCTCTGGGAAAATGAAGCCCAACAAAGGTACCTAGTTTAAAAGAAATACTGTCTTAAATTTTTTGTTTAAAAACTTTAAAATGTGTACGTACAACTGATTTTGATTTTTTGCGTGCTTTAAGATCTATGTGAGTGTTTTGTGTGTGTCCATGAACATGTTCTAAGATAAAAATTGTCAGCATGCTGTAACAATTGGGTGAGTTTTAATTTAAAAATTCAAAAGGTTATAAGGTTTGGACATTACCAAAAAATTTTAAAAAATCTTCGCATTGTTTTAAATGGCTTTGTAAAGATTCTTTAACTGGCAAATTAGAAAATCTGGTATTTTAAAAGACTAATGTTTTAAAATGCATAAGACTGTTTATACTGTAATCAAGTTATCTGGCTTACAAAAATGCATTGGCAGTTTGAGATCTAATTCCCTTGGCTGAAATTTGGGGATAAATATTAAAAATTTAAATGTAAAGGTTAGTTTAACACTGTCAAAGATGTTACTTGTTCTGTCTGTCTAAAACTGTACTTCATTCGAGAACCAAGAGAAGAGATGGGAAAAAAATTAGAAACCAACAGAAGACCTATCTTTACGGGTAAGTGGTCAACAAGCAGAAGTGCAGTTCAGCTGGTCATGCATGGTGGGACAGGCCTTGGGAGGAGTCCACACATGGTGAAAGAAGGCAAGCTGACACAAATGCAGTTCATCTAACCCTAAAGAGTCAGATTGGGTGTGTGCCCATTCCATAGGAGGGGCTGAGTGGCCCATCTTTGTTCTGTCTCTTTTCCCTGCAGGTAGACACTGAAAACATGATGGTTAAAATGAATGATGTGATGATCTGATTAGTATTGCTAATTCTTTCCCTTGGATGTGTTAACATTAAAATTAGGAAGGCCTTAAAAAGAGGGGTAAAAATTATTTGTATAATGTGACTTGCTTTTAATGTTTTACAACTAGGATGTTTTTAAAAGTCATGAGGACGCTAAGTCTAGCTTTTTGGTTCAGTTATGATGATTGTTATTTTTGCATTAAGGAAAAATTGTCATCTGAGTTTAAAAATTTTAATGTGTGTCTGTTTTAAAACAAGCAACCAAGAGGCAATGAGTGACACGTGGCCTCAAGATTTCAAGGGATCTTTTCAAAATGCAAATGAAAACGAAAGTATAAAATATTAAAGGTGACTAATAGGTTTTAAAAAAATTAGGAATGGATTTTTGGATATAAAGTTTAAATGTAAAATTATTCTTAACATTGGCTTCAATGTGCACAGAGGAAAAATTAGGATTACCAAAATAATTGCTATTCTAGTTTACTCTTATAGGTTTTTTTTTAAGTTTCCAGCAAGCACAGAGCAAAGCACAGAGCAAAGCACAGAGGCTTCTTACAAATTTGTCTGATGTAACTTTGACTCTTAATAAGTTTCAGGTAAGAGCATGCTTTAAAGCTACTTCTATGTTCACCACCTTGTTGCTTTTAATTGGAGTAAAATGGCCTTTTGTAAGACTCATTGATCTGCAAACTGGTTCAAAGCCAGCCAGGGCACAAAAAGGTTCCTGTGAGACTGTCACCTCTATTCAGCCAGCAGAGTACTAGCCCTGGACTAAAGAGTCAGGGGACGGTACTCAAGCCCCATGTTGGAGACTCACAGTGGCAGAGTACTAGCCCTGGACTGAAGAGTTAGGGGACAGCAATCAAGCCCTGAGTCTGGGACTCAAAGTGGCAGAGTGCTAGCCTTGAGCTGTAGAGCTGAGGGACAGTGCTCAGGCCCCAAGTTCGAGTCCAACAACCAGATAAAGAGAAATGCCGGTCCGCGGCAATATTTCACCCAGCAGCATCAGAATACACCTTATTCTCAGCAGAACATGGAATAATTTCCAAAATAGACCACATTTCAGGCCACAAAGCAGACCTGTCTAAATTCAGAAACATTGCAGTTATACCTTGCATCTTCTCTGACCACAAGGGAATAAAATTAGAACTCAACACCAAAAGCCACCAAAGAAAGTCTGGTATCACATGGAGACTGAACAACACACTGCTGAATCACGAATGGGTCATGGAAGAGATTAGAAAGGAAATTCAAATGTTCATGCTATTCAACAAAAATGAACACACAAATTACCAGCTCCTCTGGGACACAGCAAAGGCAGTACTCAGAGGCAAGTTTATAGCTCTGAGCTCCTACATCAACATATTGGAGAGATCTGAAACCAACAATTTAGTGACACATCTAAACCTCCTTGAAAAAGAGCAGCAAGATAAAGCCCAATCCAGTAGATGGAAAGAAATAATTAAAATTAAATCAGAATTAAATGAATTAGAATCCAAAAAAACTCTTGAAAGAATCAACAATACAGAGTTGGTTCTTCGAAAAAATTAACAAAATTGACAGACCCTTAGGAAATCTTATCAAAAAATGAAGAGAACACACCCAAATAAATAAACTCAGAGATGAGAATGGAAGCATCACCACGGAAACAACCAAGATTCGGAACATTATAAGGGAATACTTCTCAAAACTTTATGCTAATAAGTTTGAGAACTTGACAGAAATGGACCTTTTCCTAGCAAATATTGACATGCCAAAACTAAACCAAGATGAGTTAAACCAGCTTAACAGGCCCATAACAAGCATTGAAATAGAAACAGCAATAAGAGACCTTCCACCTAAGAAAAGTCCAGGACCAGATGGTTTTACAGTGGAATTCTACAAGGTCTTCAAAGCTGATCACACACCAATACTCCTCCAACACTTCAAGGAAATTTAAAGATAAAGTTCACTACCAAACTCATTCTATGAAGCCATCATAACCGTCATCCCAAAACCAGGCAGGGACTCATCAAAGTAAGAGAACTATAGACCCATTTCTTTGATGAACATTGATGCAAAACTTCTCAACAAAATTTTGGCCAACCGACTTCAACAATTCATCCAAAAAATCATACACCACGATCAAACAGGATTCATTTCAGGGATGCAAAGCTGGTTCAATATATGCAAATCAATTAATATTATACATCACATCAACAGGAGCAAGAGTAAGAACCACATGGTTATCTCAATAGATGCAGAAAAAGCATTCGACAAGATCCAACACCCCTTTATGATGAAGGTTTTGGAAAAATTAGGAATCTATGTAACATTCCTCAATACAATAAAGGCTGTATATGACAAACATACAGCCAGCATTATACTTAATGGTGAAAAACTAAAGCCATTTCCTCTTAACTCAAGAACAAGACAAGGATGTCCACTCTCTCCTATTCTCTTCAATCTAGTATGGGAATGTCTAGCTACAGCAATAAGACAAGATGCAGACATAAAGGGGATCCAAATAGGGAAAGAAGAAATAAAACTCTCCCTCTTTGCAGACGACATGTTCTTGTATTTAAAGAATCCCATAGACTCCACTCTCAAACTAATCAAGCTGATTCAAAACTTTGGCAAAGTAGCAGTGTATAAAATTAACCCCCCAAAACCAAAGCTTTCCTGTATGTCAGCAATGAGGAAAGTGTGGCTGAAATTAGGAAAGCAACTCCATTTGTAATAGCCCCACAAATAATAAAATACCTAGGAATTAATTTAACCAAAGAAGTGAAGGACCTCTATGTTGAAAACTTTAAAATCTTGAAAAAGGAAATCAACACAGAACTTAAAAATGGCAAAACCTCCCATGCTCCTGGATTGGAAAGATTAACATAGTCAAAATGGCAATACTTCCCAAGGCTATCTACAAATTCAACGTGATACCTATCAAAATTCCAACCTCATTCTTCAAGGAAATAGAAGAGGCAATCCAAAAATTCATATGGAACAATAAAAGACCCCGAATAGCAAAAACGCTCCTCAACCGAAGGAACACTGCTGGAGGAATACCAATACCAAATTTCAAACTCTACTATAAAGCCATAGTAATCAAAATATCTTGGTATTGGCATAAGAACAGACCTCAGGATCAATGGAATGGAATTGAAAACCCAGACATGAACCTACAGACCTATAGCCATCTAAGCTTCGATAAGGGAGCTAAAACAATAGAATGGAAGAAAGACAGCCTCTTCAGTAAATGGTGCTGGCAAAATTAGTTAACTACTTGTAGAAAACTAAAGCTAGATCCTTATATATCACCCTGCAACAGAATCAACTCCAAATGGATTTAAGACCTCGAATTCAAAGCAGACACTCTGAAAACATTAAAGGATGGAATAGGAGAAACCCTAGGTCTCCTTGGCTCAGGACGAAATTTTCTGAATAGAGACCGAGAAACACATCAAATCAAAGAAAGGTTGGACAAATGGGATTGCATAAAGTTGCAGAGCTTCTCCATGGCAATATTTACAAACAAGACCACACTAAAGCTACCAGCACAACTATGTTTATTGCAGCATTATTTACCATAGCTAAGATATGAAACCAAGCCAGATGCCCCTCAGCAGATGAATGGATCAAGAAAATGTGGTATATATACACAATGGAATTCTATGCCTCCATCAGAAAGAATGACATTTCCCCATTTGTTAGGAAATGGAAAAACTTGCAAAAAATTATATTAAGTGAAGTAAGCCAGGCCCAAAGAAACATAGGTCCCATGGTTTCCCTTATTTGCAATATCTAGTATATGTGTAAGTCAAGCGGAAAATGTCAGATAATGTGATGTTAAGAGAATGAATCCTTAGATATGTATTTTAATGTTTTTTTTTCTTTCATGCCTGTGTTTCTAACACATTTATAAGATTACTTCCTTGTTGCTTTGTATGTCCTTCCCCCACAGTATTACCCCTGCTTTCACTATATTTGATGTCAGTATAACTTGTGGAGGAGATGGGTAAAAACAAGTCGTTTAAGGATACAGGTGGATCTGTTGCAACAATGAGAAGTACAAGTTGTCATGTTCAAAACGAGCTTTAAAATGTCGGTGCAGGGGTGGGGTAGGGGAAGGATTGGGATTGGGACTGGGATTGGGATTGGGATTGGGAGGGGGGAGGCTGAGAAGGGATGTGAAGGGTAAACAAAGGAGGAGGCTGCAATGCTTGGTGAGAAATGTATGCATTATCTTGCCCATGTAATTGTCACCCTTCTGTACAGTATGTTCACAAATAAAAATTAAATTAAATTATAAAAAATAAGAAATACATTTTAGAAAAAGAAATACATTAACAGTATATTTTTTATATTTACAAAATCCATTATTATTTGGGAACATAACCTGGTGTTTGAAAACTAAGCAAATAAAGGTTGATCCAAACATACATATACCTCTTTCAATTGCACACTTGTAATTTTCCCTTGGATTTTAACAATAAGATAGTGTTATTTTCATCCTAATGCAAACCAAATGATCTAACTAGTCACAAACACATTAAGATAACAAACTGGTAATGAATGAGAAATATATTTTTGGAATCCTTGCACAATGGTCTAATTTTCGATTTCATTGTAATTTCCCTTTCAGTACAATATGTAATTGGGAATTACAGAATTCCAACCTGTAAGTTTTAATGTTCTGGATTTTGTGTTTCTCTTTCACTCTTTCTGTCTCCCTCTCTCTCCCCCCTCTCTTTCTTTCTCTGTAATTAGAATTGCGCCCATAAATACTAAAGCATTATTTATATAGTTTTATAATGTGATATATATTTTTGTATATAGTAAAATAAATAATGTTCAATAAGAGATCCAAATGAGTTTTGTTATATATTTGATTACCAAGCACTTCAGTTTTGCAAAAATATTTGGTATATTACATATATTTATACCCATGTAACTACTGCTGCTTACAAATATTCTATAGTTTTTCACAACATTTTCAATCATGATTTGAAATTGTACATAGTTGCCAAAGTGCCAGTGTCTCACATCTATAATCCTAACTACTCATGAGGCTGAGATATAAAGATTGCGATTCAAAACCAGCCCATGCAGGAAAGTCCATGAGACTCTTATCTGCAATTAACCACCTGAAAACCAGAAGTGGCACTGTGGCTCAAGTGGTAGAGCACAAGTCTTGAGCTGAATCGCTGAGGAGCTGAATTGCTGAGGGACAGCGCCTAAGCCCCAAATTCAAGCCCCATGACAAAAAAAAAAAAAAACTAAAACTAAAACAATAACTTTTTTTAACAGGGTCAAAGCACAGATAAAAATTCTGGGAATATATTGGCTGGCATAGTTAATTCTTCCTTAAGCAAAGTATTTTGTGTTTGGATTTGAAACCATATTAGAAGATCTTTTTTTTCCATAGCATCATTTTGGTGCAAGTTAAAATGTTTGGCCTGAAAAAAGAGCTTCGTTGTCGTTATGAAAATTTGTTGTAAATCATCACTGCAAGTGAAGAGTGATCTCTTTTGTGGTGAAGTTCTTCACATGACTCAATTATAAAGTCGTCTAAGAGGACATATGCATTTACTCACAATCTTGCAACAAATCTAAGCAGTCAAACTGAGCATGGTGGATATTGCTAGTATGAAATGTAGCATGCAAGATGGAATGGCAGATACCTGAGGGGAAGCTTCAGACCACAGCAATGCTCGTGGGTTGAACTCATGTCCCTGATGAATTGATGTTGAAGGTCTCACCACTGTTTCCAAGGTTATGCTGTAGAACAATCCATTCCCCACAACATCTGTATAGTGTCTTATCAAGTTCTACCAATATTTTTGTTTCTGGACTATGACTATATATAACTAGATTAATCAAAATCTAAAAATCTGAAACATACCAATATACTGTACTAAACTTTTCTTTCCATCCTACACTCAGATGTAAGGAGAATTTAAAAAGATGTTCTGGGGCTGGGTTATAGTTCACTGAGAGTATTTGCCTAGCTAATGAAACATCCTGGGTTCAATCTTCATTAACACAAAAGAAGAGACAATATCAGATAGGTGGCAAAGCCCAGAAAGTGGAAAGTAATTCAAGTAAAACTCCCAAAATACAGACAGACTCTCCTGGTATGCGTCAGGAAAGTTAGAAGAAGAAAGGCCACCTCCTGCACCTGCCATAGGTACCTACTGAGTTAGAACTGGACCAATCAAACCTCAGGCAATCAAAACTGAATAATCAAACCATAAAGGCTGTGGTTTGATGCATGGTATTGAGGGAGGTGGGAGGGAGAATTGGGAGAAGGAAGACTGGTAATGCCAGTACCAACATAGGTAAAATGATCAGTGAAATTATTAGTGTAGAACTTGGAGAGATGCACATAGGACACAGGAGCAATTACATTGACATACAGCTGCTGTACCAGTTCAAATGAACCTTTGCAGGCTAACACCTCAGTTGATGGACATTATCTTCAGTCAGAATGTATATACATATATATGCACATAGTTCTTAAGTGCACACACCTCAGATCCACAAATAGGAAGAAAGTAATCCACAGAGGATAAACAGTTCAATCTGAACAATGTGTTGGTCCCAGCTAATACATCAGAATGCTGATTCTTAACCTCACTTCCTTGCATTCTTTGGATATGGTTATGATGTATATGGCTTGGAAGTGAAATAAAGATAACTGGTGCTTGGTAGAGGAGCCTTATTTTTTGTTATGGCAGCTTGCTATTTTTATAACATGGTAATTGGATTGAACACAATCAAAGTATCATAGTAACTGATCTCCCCTTCTTGGATGAATGAGCAAATGATTAAATAATGACAAGATCCTTGAACATATCCATATGTAAACTGCCTGGCTGCTTTGGCATCTCCCTCTGTGGAGCTCTCACCATTCAAACATAACACATTTGGTAAAATATTGTTAGATTGAGTTTTACTTGCCATCATTCAGTCATTCAATGATTATGGAATATGTGTTTTGTTTTGTTGTTTGGGTTTTTTTCCCCTTCCCTCTCCCGTGCCTCCATTTTTAAATGATTTATAGCTGAAATTCAATAAAAAATGAGTACTTAGAACTGTCCCACTGATGGAAGGAAATGTTCATATGAATGTACAAACAAAAGCCCCAAACCCTTAATCTTCCTTTTGGTTTCAGGAAGAAGGCTGGTGGTGACCTACTTGCCTTGAAAATGGGCATCTGGCCATGGTACCTGCACCTGGGCTGACAAGGACCAAGAAGATGGAAGTCTAGGAGGTGAATTACAATAAGCCCTTGGGCAGCACAGAGAGTTTGGCCAGAGAGAGAAATCCAGGCAAGGAGACAGATCTGAGCATTTGCTGATAACCACTCTGAGGTGGTTGTGGTAGCAGCTGCGGCAGCAACGGTGGCTACAGCCACCGTACCTACAGAGAGAATTCGGGAGAAAGGAGCCAGAATTGGAGGCAAGCAAATTGTACTCAACACCAGTAAGAACTAAGGAGGAGCACATAACTTCATATTGCAGACCAGAGACAGCCCAGGAAACACGACTCTGGTATAAGTAGAACCATGACATCCTCCTTCCTTCTCAGGGAGCAGAGGAGGGAAGGCTGCCCATCCTCCACCACCTGAGATCTCCATCTTTGATACTGACAAAGCCCGCCTGAGCAGGTAGGTCAATGTCAGGCCTTGGAAGAAAACAAACGAGTCATTTAGCAGGTCACAGGAACCTGACCTGACCTGGGGCTCAGCCCAACCCAGGGGAAAGTCGCCCAGCCGAGGCAGAGAGATCCAACCCCAGAGGAGAGACTGTCTTCACTGGGTAAACAAAGCCAGAGGCTGACCCTCCCTACAGAAGCCTAGAAAATCAATTGAAATTCAGTAAACATAAACCCAGTGAATGGCTTCAATCTGGGCTCTGTGAGTGTCGCAGAAGCTAGCCCATTAGGGAAAAGCTACTGTTTGCTGAAAGGCCTTAACCCTACCCAGAACCTAGCCTCATCACAGCATCTCCAATCCAAAAGAAACAGCCACCTCCCTCTTT
The DNA here is from genome assembly GCF_024711535.1 of Dipodomys merriami. Lineage (NCBI taxonomy): Eukaryota > Metazoa > Chordata > Mammalia > Rodentia > Heteromyidae > Dipodomys > Dipodomys merriami. Next base: position 714,988 of record NW_027206120.1, read on the forward strand.
TGTTATTTTCAAAGCAGATCACCCTCCCACTGAACTAGCCTGGGAGTAGGTTCACAAAATCATGGATAATGCAGTGCATTTTTCTGCCTGCTCAAACCAACTTACTTAAGAAACCAATCAAGCCACAGGAAAACCAAACACCACAAGTTGACCAGAGACTCCACCAAGAGACTGGTTACAGATGCAGGGAAGATACAGGATCTTCCCAATACCCACCCCCCCGCAAAAGAACTCTTATTGTACCTTTTTAATATATATATATGCTCATCCCCAGACATATATCCATCGTTGATTAGTACACCTTATCCACCATTGTGTACATATTTAATTTACAAATTTATTACTCAATTCACAACCTCTTAGGCTTAACTTCTTTAATAGCAGTATTATCTCTTTATATCTACATAATTGTCAAGTTAACTAATTTTAATAAGTTTTCTTTTAATTTTACATATCTCCTTTCTATCCCTTCCCTGCTATAAATCTATCCTTTCTTCTCTCAATATCATTTCTTTAAACTTACATAATTTTACCTGTGTCACTTTTAAAATATAAATTTTGGTTTTTTACATTTCTTTCAATTCTTTTTTTTAATGTCTTTCCTGTCATTCTGTCCAAACCATTTCCCTCTCTGAGATTAGGACTTGTTTAAATTCACTCTCCATTTACCTTTCCACATCCCTCTAATCCTGTTTTTCCACACATTTCTCCCTAAACCTAATAATTTCTGGTTTGCAAAATTCTTCTTTTCTGTTCTTAGCCCATTAATCCATAGTTGTTTGATGTTGACTAGATTGTATCTGATGAACTAAATAGTATATGCAGCCATTTTGACTGTGCAACTACAGGACTATGGTTGATGCTTGCCTTAAAATAGTGATCATGCATAAAATTGGTATGACTTTCATACCAAATGGGCAGAACAAGCCAGAAAAACACAAGAAAAAAGGCAAGTCCGAGTTTCTCAAAACCCACTCATGATAATCAGGTGACAGAACAGTAATGAATAATCCAGAGGAGAGTTCCCAAAAATGTCTAAAAACATTACTGTTAAACCTGATGAATGAAAAGATTGAAAACCTAAAAAGGACTAAGTGTGTACATGACAGGGAGAAAGAGGAGGCAATACAGGAATAATGTGAATGTAAGGAAGCTACTCAAAGATTAATACAGGAAATGCATGAGCATGTAGAAAACAGTCAAAGAGAAAGACAGGAATTATGTGAGCAGTCTGAGAACAGTCAAAGAGAACTACAGGTATTGCATGAACATGAAGGTAATCAAAGAGTAATACAGGAATTGTGAGAGCGGGATGAGAATAGACAAAGATCAATAGAGGCATTCATGGAATCCATAAACAGAGAACTGAAAGAATTCAGGGAGACTACAAATGGAATGCTGAATGGAACTCAACAGAGGGAATGGGAGTCCAAAGAAAATAAAACCAATCAACTAAGTGATTTGAGAATAAACACTGAACACCAAATTAAGGAAGTAAAGAAGTTCATAGAAGATCTAAACAAAGCTCCAACAAAGAATTTGAAGCCATCATAGCCGACCAATTAGAAGGGAAGGAAATAAAAAACAAAGTAGAAAGTCTTGACACTAGGTTAGACAATGCAGCTGATCGAATCTCGGGGATTGAAGACAGCCTAGATATTATAGAAAAAGAACATTCAACCATCCAAGACAAATCCAAGAAATATGATAGATCTATTGTATATTTGGAAGACAGCATCAGAAGGCCTAATCTGAGGATAATGGAACACCTAGAGAGAGAGGTTAATGGTCTAGGAAATTTGTTTAACAGGATCCTAGCAGAGAACTTCCCAAACATGAAAAAAGATAGACCTATTCATACACAAGAAGCTTTTAGAACCCCCCAAAATGGACTAGAACAGGACATCACACCATCACATTATAATCTGCACAGGATCAATTCAGACCAAGAAAAAGATCCTTAAAGCTGTCAAGGAGAAAAGATCACTCACCTATAAAGGGAAACCAAATAGAATGACCTCAGATTTCTCAGCTGAGACAATTAAACCAAGAAGAGCCTGGAATGATGTATGCCATGCACTAAAGACAAACAACTATCAAGCAAGAATACTGTACCCAGCTAAACTCTCCTTTATAACCAAAGGTTAAATAAAAACCTTCCATAGCAAAGAAAAACTGAAACACTATATCTCCACCAAACCAGCCCTACAGAAGATACTGAACGATGTCCTACACATTGAAAACTAACAAGACCACAATAAATGCCAAGAAACCACACCCAAACTGAGAATCCAAGGACCATAATAAGAACCCATTTGCCTCAGCTCCCAAGAAGGTGGATAACATTTCAGGAACCACGAAACACCTCTCAGTCCTAACTCTCAACACAATAACGGACTTAACTCTCCAATTAAGCGACATAGACTGTCTAGTTGCATTAAAAAGCAAGATACTTCTATCTACTGCCTTCAGGAGTCATACCTTCCCATAAAAACAAACAAATTTTGAGAGTGAAATGCTGGAACAAAATCTACCAAGCAAACAGCCTCAATAAACAGGCAGGAGTTGCAATCCTAGTATCAGATAAATTAGAATTAAAATTAAAATTAGTGAGAAGAGATAAATAAGACCACTGTATACTAATTAGGGGATCTCTCCTTCAGGAGGACATTACAATTCTAAATATCTATTCACCACATTACAATTCTAAATATCTATTTACCAAACAATGGAACACCTAAATTTATCCAAGAAACATTAGTTTCCCCCAAATTTCAAATAGATCCAAAGAAATTAATTGTTGTGGACTTTGACACACCATCCCCACTAGAGAGATCAATGCAGCAAAAACTCAACAGAGAAACCACAGATCTATACAATTGCATGGAACAACTAGATTTAACAGACATCTGCCAAAAATTTCACCCAGCAGCATTAGAATACACGTTTTTGTAAGCAGCACATGGAACTTTTTTCAAAATACATCACATTTTAGGTCACAAAGCAAACTTGTCCAAATTCAGAAACATTGAAGTTATACCTTGCATTTTCTCAAACAACAAGTGAAAAAATTTAGAACTCAACACCAAAATCCACCAAAGAAAGTTCTGTAAAATATGTAGGCTGAACGACACACTGTTGAATCATCCGTGGGTTATGGAAGAGATTAGAAATGAAATTCAAGTGTTCATGATATTCAACAAAGATGAACACACATATAACCAGCTCCTCTGGGACCGAGCAAAGGCAGAACTTAGAGGCAAGTTTATAGCCCTGAGTTCCTGCATCAACAAACTGGAGAGATCTGAAAATGACAATTTAATGACACATCTGAACCACCTTAAAAAGGAGCAGCAAGATATACCCCAATCCAGTATAGAGAAAGAAATAATTAAAACTAAATCAGAATTAAAGGAATTAGCATCCAAAAAACCATAGAAAGAATCAACAAAACAAAGATCTGGTTCTTATAAAAATTAACAAAATTGACAGACCCTTATCAAATGTTATCATAAAAAGAAGAGAACACATGCAAATAAGTAAAATCAAGCATGAGAATGGAAACACCACAAGAGAAACAACCAAGATTCATTAAATTAAATACTCCTCAAAATTTTATGCTAATAAGTTTGAGAATATGGCAGAATGGGACATTTTCCTAGCAAATATCAATATGACAAAACTAAACCAAGATGAATTAAACCATTTTAACAGGCCAATATCAACTATTGAAATAGAAAGAGAAATTAGATGCCTCCCATCTAACAAAAGCCCAGGACCAGATAGTTTTACAGGGAATTCTACAAGGCCTTCAACGCACAGCTCACACCAATACTCTATCAACACTTCAATGAAATTGAAAGGGAAAGTTCACTACCAAACTCATTCTATGAAGCCATCATAAACCTCATCCCGAAACCAGGAAGGGACTCATCAAAGAAAGAGTACTATACACCCATTTCTTTGATGAACATTGATGCAAAACTTCTCAACAAAATTTTGGCCAATCCACTTTAACAATTCTTCCAAATAATCAAACACCACGATCAAACAGGATTCATTTCAGGGATGCAAATCTGGTTCACTATTTGCAAATCAATTAATGTAATTCATTACATGAACAAGAGCAAGGATAAGAACCATATGGTTATCTCAATAGATGTATAAAAAGCATTTGACAAGATCCAAAACCCTTTATAATGAAGATTCTGGAAAAACTATGAATCCAGGTAATATTCCTCAATACAATAAAGGCTGTATATGACAAACCTAAACAAAACAAAACTGAAGACATTTCCTCAACTCAGGAATGAGACAAGGATGTCCACTCTCTCCACTTCTCATCAATTTAGTATTAGATTGCCTAGCTACAGCAATAAGACTAGATGCAAATATAAAAGGGATCGAAATAAGGAAAGATGAAATAAAACTCTCCCTCTTTACAGATGACATGATCTTGTATTTAAAGAACCCCCTGCACTTTACACCCAAATTATTCATGCTGAATCATAACTTTGGCAAATTAGCAGGGTATAAAATTAACTCTCAAAAATGAATGGCTTTTTTGTATGCCAACAATGAGAAAAGCATGGCTGAAATCAGGAACACAAATCCATTCATAATACCCCACAAAAAATAAAATGCCTAGGAATTAACTTAACCAAAGAAGTGAGGGGCCTCTATGATGAAAACTTTAAAAACACGAAAAAGGAAATCAAAACAACTTAGAAAGTGTAAAAACCTCCCATGCTCCTGGATTGGAAGGATCAACGATGTGAAAATGGCAATACTTTCCAAGGCTATCTACAACTTAATGTGATAGCTATCAATATTCCAAACTCATTCTTCAAGGACATAGAAGACGCAATCCACACATATGGAACAAAAAAAGACCCCAAAGAGCAAAAACGATCCTTCACAGAAAGAACATTGCTGGAGGAATATCAATATCAAATTTTAAACTCTACTGTAAAGCCATAGTAATCAAAACAGCTTGGTCCTGGCACAAGAACAGACCTCAGGACCAATGGAATAGAATAGAAAATCCAGAAATGAACCCACAGACCTATAGCCATCTAATCCTCGATAAGGGAGCCAAAAAATAGAATGGAAGAAAGACAACCTCTTCAGTAAATGGTGCTGTCAAAATTGGTTAATCACTTGTAGAAAAGTAAAGCTAGATCTTTACATATCACCTTGCCCCAGAATCAACTCCAAATAGATCAAAGACCTTGGAGTTAAAGCAGACACTCTGAAAAAATTACAGGATGGAATAGGAGGAACCCCAAGTCTCCTTTGAACAGGCCAAAATTTTCTTAAAAGAGACTCAGACACACAACAAATCAAAGAAAGGTTGTTCAAATGGGATGGCATGAACTTGTAGAGCTTCTGCATGGCAAAGGGCACAGCTAGCAAGATCAATAGAAAGTCCACGGACTGGGAGAAGATCTTCACTAACCATACAACATAAAAGGGTCTCACATCTGAAATATACCTGCAACTCAAAAAAGTTAAATCCCCCAATAAATAAGTAGATTAAAGTCATAAAGAGAAACTTGTCTGAAGAGGAAAGAAGGATCGCAAAGAGGCAGATGAAGAAAGGCTCAACCTCCCTAGCCATAAAAGAAATGCAAATCAAAAGAACATTCAGATACTATATCACCCCAGTTAGAATGGCTATAGTCAAGAACTCTGATAACAACAGATGCTGGAAGGGATGTGGAGAAAGGGAAGCCTACTGCATAGTTGGTGGGAGTGTAAACTTTTTCAACCACTTTGGAAAGTAGTATGGACGTTCCTCAAAAGACTCCACATAGATCTCCCCTATGACTCAGCAATGCTACTTTTGGACATTTATCCAAATGATCACAAGCAAATTATACTAAAGCTACCAGCACAACTATGTTTATTGTAGCATTATTTACCCTAGCTAAGTTATGGAACCAACCCAGATGCCCCTCAGTAGATGAATGAATCAAGAAAATGTGGTCTATATACACAAAGGAATTCCATGCCTCCATCAGAAAGAATGACATTGCCGCATTTGTTAGGAAATGGAAAGACTTGGAAAAAATTATATTTAGTGAAGCAAACCAGGCCAAAAAACGTAGGTCCCATGGTTTCTTTTATTTGCAATAACTAGTATATGTCTGAGATAAGCATAAATAGTTACATAAATTGATTTTAGGCAAAATGAAACCCAAGTTTAGGACTCAAATGTTTTTTTTTTATTTCTTGCTATTGTGTCTAACATATTTATAAAGAATTTCTTTTTGCTTTGTATGTCCCTTCTCCACAATATAACCCCTGTTTTCACTGTATTTGATGTTGGTATAATTTGTGGAGAGGATGGAAAATTCAAATTGTTTAAATAGGAATACAGATGGAACCATTGCAACAATGAGATATAAGATGTTATTTTGAAAACGAATTTTACAATTTTGGAGCGGGGAGTGGTGGTGGTGGGGAAACAAAGGAGGAGGCAACAATGCTTGATAAGAAATGCCCTCATTACCTTGCCCATGTAATTGTAACCCCTCTGTAGGTTTTTTTCACAGAAAAGAAAAAAAACAAAAAACAAACAAACAAATAATTAAAAACCTAATTACCGAAAAACAAATCACAAGAGAAGATCAAACCAACACGTGGAAAATCAAGCAAGAACATAGTCACCGATTAAGATCATAGATTCCTCCAAATGAAAGCCACGAAATCCTCCAAAAGGACAGAACATATCAGAAAAATACAAGAAAAGTGATGTCAAGGTAGTTTAATTCATACAAAATATAACCAGACATTAGAACAGACAATCAAGGACCTAGAAAATAGTCTTCAAAATACATTACAAATACTGCTGAAAAATATGATTAATGAAAAGACACAAAACCTATAGAAGGAAATTTGTGAACATGAATAGACCAGCCAAAGATTAGCAAAATAATTCATGGAGACTATAAATAGAAAGACAAGTTCTCAGAAGTAAGGGGGGGGGCTAAGGGAAAAAAATGATGTCTAGTTAAACGATAGGAATGAAGACACAGCTAAATAGACAACCCTCCCATCCACCCCCACCCAAAGAAAAGATTTAAAGGAAGTCCATACAATACATAAAACAAAGCTCTAATAAAGTGATAGAAGCCCTTAAAATGACCAATTAGAAGACAGGAAAGTAAAAAACAAAGTAGAAGGTCTCCACAGCAAATACATGACAGAGAAGATAATCTCAGGGGTGAAAGAAAGAATAGGTCTAATAGGAAAGAATAGATAATCATTTAGAACAAATCCAAGAAATAAGAAACGATCTTGTGAGAGCTTTAAGAATCAGTTAGAAGATCAAATTTGGGAGAGATAAATATCAACAAGGAGAAGAGTAGGGAACTAAATGGATGGAAAACATACTACGGAATTCTAGCAAAGATCATTCCAAACATCCAAAGAGATAGGCTCATTCAGAGAAGAGAAGCCTTTAGAACACCACATATTACACCAGAACAGAACAACCCACCACCACATCATAATCAATTAGAGGATCATGAAGATCATGGAAAGGATTCTTACAGCTGTCATAGAGAAAAGATTATTTATAAATGATATAGTCAGAATAAATACAGATTTCTTAGCTGATATGGAAAAAGGAGAGGCTGACATTTAATATGACAAATATTAAAGGAAAAAAACTCCCACCAGTGAATATGGTACCAAGCCAAACTCTCCTTTATCGTTAAAGGCTATATAAAAATACTTCATGACAAAGAAAACTTGAAACAACGTATCTCCCCCAAATCAACAGGATGGAAGTTAATCAAATATATCCTACATAGAGAAGATCAAGAAGAACAGGAAATGGATACATAAAATGCTCCCTACCACAGAACAAGGTAAATATATTAAGAGAAGATGAGGCACAGATCCTAAAAGCAGGTGTATAACACAGCAGAACTTATCAGATATTTCACAGTCTTAACTCTCAATATTAATAAACTGAATTTCCAATTACAACACATAATTAGTATCAAAAAACAAGATGCATCGAACTACTATCTACAAGAGACATATTTTATTGACAAAAACAAACATATACTCAAACTGAAAGGCTGGAAGGAAAATTTTCAAGCGAATGGCCATGATAAACAGGCCACAGTAGAATTACTAACATAAGATAAAATAGAATTCAAATTAAATTAGTAGGAAGAGACATTACCTATTAATAAAGCAACTCTCCATTAGGAGGATATAACAAGTCTAAATATGAATGCCCTGAATCCTGGAGCACCGCACTTCATCAACCAAATATTACTTAACCTAAAAACACATCTCAACACGTCATTGTCCTCACTAGATACGTCATCCACGTAAAACTCAATCAAGAAACTGCACACCCAAATAACTATATTGATCACCTAGCCCTAACAGACATCTACAGAATATACATTCAGCTTCAGAATATACATTCTTCACAGCAGCTTGTGGAAGATTCTCCAAAATAGAACATATCCTATGTCCCACAGAAATTCTGTCCAAATTGAAAGAAAAATAAATTGACTTCCCATATCTTGTCAGACCACAACAGAATAAATTTAGAATTAAACAGCTAAAGCAAAAAATAATTCTCAAACTCATGAAGACTGAAAAACACATTGGTGAATGACCAGTGGTACACTGAAGAGATTAGAATGGAAATCTGATAGTTTCTGGAATGTAACACACAAAATACCAGCTCCTATGGGACACAGTAAAATGCAGTACTTAGAGGAAAATTTAGAGCTCTGAGTGCGTACATCAAGCAATTGGGGAAATCTCAAAGCAATATTATAATTATGAACCTCAAGCTCCTTGAAAACAGGACAAGCCCAAAGCAGAACAGAACAAAGTAAAAAAAATGGACACATGAAGTAATATGCAACATTTTTGGCCCTAAAAGAAATGCGAATGAAAGCAACATTGAGATTCCACCTCACCCCACTTAGAATGATCATTACGAAGAAAACTAATATGCTGGGCTGGTGGGGATGTGGACAAAAAGTAACATTACTACACTATTGGGGGAAGTGTAAACTTGTTCAAATACTCTGTAAAGAAGTATAGAGGTTCCTCCAAAGAGCTCCCCTATAACCGAGCATTCCCACTCCTGGACATTTACCCAAATGATCACAAAAATTCCAAACTAAAGCTACCATCATAGCTATGTCCATTGTAGCATTATTTACAATAGCTAAGATATGGAACCAACCCACATGCTCCTCAGTGGATGAATGGATCAAGAAAATGCAATATATATTCCCATCAAAATTCAATGCTTCTGTCAGAAAAAAATGACATTGCCCCATTTGTAAGGAAATGGACAGACTTGGAAAACATAAGTCAAACAAGCCAGAACCAAAGAATCATAGGCTACATGTTTTCACTCATTTGGAAAAACTAGAATATGTCTAGTAAATTCTTAGAAAAGATCACAATAGCTCAGTAGCTACATGCATATCACCCTATAAAATGATGCTTATCGAATGAGCTCCAAGAAACGGAGAGAAGTTGATTGTACAGTGAACTGTATTTAGTAGTTTCTATTTACTTTTTCCCCTTTGGTTTATTCCCCAACGTCACTGATTTTGATTTCTCTACCCTTTGTCTTATACATAAATTAATCTGATTTGGGGAAGGGAAGGGAAATCACATAAATGGTGGGGCAAAGATTAACCAAAGCAATAGTGATATACAGTAGACACTATATTAGAAATGAACTTTACAACTTTTGGGGAGTGGGATGTCAGTGTTGGAGAAATCAAGAGAAAATGAGAAAGGGTAACAGTTCAAAAAGAAATGTACTCATTACTTATGTAACTGTAACCCGCCCCTGTATATCAACTTCATAATTAAAAAAAATAAGAAAACTCACTCAAATACATAAAATTAGAGACAAAACTGAGACATTACAACAGAAATTAGCAAAATTGAGAATGTTATAAGAGAGAACTTTGAAAACCTTATGTGAATCACCTGGAGAATCCTGGAGAAATTGATGCATTTGTATACTCGAACTGAGCCAAGAAGTGACACTTACAAAGTAATGAAAATGAAATATCAATAAACGGCTTCCCATACCAGAAAAATTTAGGGCTCAATGGATTTGTCATGAAATTAAGGCCTTAGAAGAACTTATAATACTCATCTAACTCTTCAATGGAATGGAAAGGGAAATGGAATTATCAAACACATTCTGTGAAGTTAGAATTAGACTCTTCCCCAAATCACATAGGGACTCACCAAAGAAAGAGAACTATGAACCCAACCCTTTGATAAGCATTGAAGAACAACTTCTTAATAAAATCCTTACCAACCAATTTCAAAAACTAACAAAAAAATAATATGCTATGACCAAACAAGATACATCCTAGGATAAAATTGGATTCAATATACTTGTCAATAAACATAATACAAACCATCAGCAGAAGCAGGGACAAGAACCACATGATCGTTGATATGGATTTAGAAATAGCTTTTTGTGTGTGTGGGGGTGTCCAGGATTGGGGCCTGAACTCTGGGCCTGGGCGCTGTCCCTCAGCTCTTCAGCTCAAGGCTAGCACTCTACCACTTGAGCCAAAAGGCGCCACTTCCGGCTCTCTTCTTTTTGCTTATGTGGTGCTGAGGAATCGAACCCAGGGCCTCATGCATGCAAGGCATGCGGTCTACCACTGAGCCACCTTCCCAGCCCCTACAAATAGCTTTTAACAAGCTTCAATACCCCATTAATATTAAAAGGTCTGAGAAGCTAGAAATGCATGGAACTTTTCTCAATATAATACAGAGAATGTATATGACAAAGAGATAATTAGCATGTACTAACGGTGGAAGCATGAAGACATTAAAATCAGGAATGAGACAAGGATGTCCACTCTCTCTACTACTCTTCAATATGTTAATGGACTTTCTAGCAAGAGAAATAGACAAGAGAAAAACATAAAGGGGATCCAAATAGGAAAGAAGTAAAATTATCCCTTTTTGCAGATGAAATAATCCTTTACTTAAAGGACCCTATAGGTTCCTCCCTCAAGTTAGTAAAGGTGATGCTAAAATTCAGCAATGTAGCATGGTATAAAACCCACAAGACACAGTAGTTTTTCTGTGTTAACAACCATAGGAAGATCCAGACTAAAATCCAAAAAACTACCTCATTTTTATTAGCCTCAAAATAGTATCATATTAACGAAACAAAATAACATCAACAAACCTAGGAATTAATTAAACTAAACATGTGAAGGATTTCTACTGTGAAAACTTTACAAATCTAAAAAGGAAAATTGAAGGAGATTCGAGAAAATGGAAAGAATTTCAATGCTCCTGGTTGGAAGAATTAACATTGTGAAAACTGCAATACTGCCCCCAAATAATTGACAATGTAATACCCATCAAAATATCAACAATATTCTTCAATGCCATAGAGAAAGCAATCCAATTTAATATGGAATTACAAAATTACAGATGAAATAGACGGCTTAGAAATGAACTCATTGGCAGCATTATTTACCATAGCTAAGACATGGAACCAACCCAGATGCCCCTCAGTAGATGAATGGATCAAGAAAATGTGGTATATATACACAATGGAATTCTAGGCCTCCATCAGAAAGAATGACATTGCCCCCTTTTGAGGAAATGGGAGGACTTGGAAAAAATTATATTAAGTGAAGTAAGCCAGGCCCCCAAAACATAGGTCCCATAGTTTCCCTTATTTGCAATAACTAGTATATCTGAGTCAAGCAGAAAATTTCAGATAAGTTGATGTTAGGGGAATGAACCCCAAGATAAGTATTTAAATGTTTTTTTTCCTTTTATGGGATTGTTTCTAACACATTTATAGGATTATTTTTGTTGCTTTGTGTGTCCTTCCCCCATGGTATTACACCTGCTTTCACTGAATGTGATGTTGTTATAATTTGTGGAGGGGAAGGGAAAAAACAAATCATTTAAATAGGGATACAGGCGGGACCATTGCAACAATGAGAAATACAAGTTGTTATGTCGAAAACGAACTTTACAACTTTGGTAGGGGTGGAGGGGCGAGGAGGATTGGTAGGGGGGAGAGGGAAGGATGATTGGTGAGGGGTCAGGAGGAGGATGGGAAGGAATGGGAAGGGGAAACAAAGGAGTAGGCTACAATGCTTGATAAGAAATGTACTCATTATCTTGCCCATGTAATTGTAACCCCTCTGTACAATATTTTCACAATAAAAAAAGAAAAAGAAAAAAAGAAATGAACTCATAGTACTATAGTCATCTCACACACACGCACACACACACACACATAATGGAATTCTATTCACCCAATTGAAAGGATGATTTTTTTACCAGTCTTCAGGAAAATGAAAGGCTTGGAAAATTATATTAAGACTAAGGAATGCAAACTCAGAGGGTTCATAGATTCATTAATTACTGGTATCTAGAAGGTGCCTAAAAATCTTCAAATAAAGAAGACAGATTCTATCTCACCCCAGTTAGAATAGCCATTGTCAAGAAAGCTAACAATAGGAATTACTGGCATGGATGTAGCCAACTGGGAACTATAGTATACTGTTGGTGGGAAATTAAACTTGTTCAACCACTGGAATGCAGTTGGAGATTCCTCAAAAGACTAAACATATATCTCCCTTATGACCAAGTAATTTCCTTTATGGGCAGTAATCAAATAAATAATAATCATAAAAGCTCACTTTAAAGCTACCAGCATAACAATGCTCAGGGCCCAGGCCCAGCGTTCAAGGACTAGTAAAACGGTTACTACTGCTGATATTTGTTTCCACAAATACGAACCTTTTGACATAAGACACTAAATCATTCTACTTGCCTTATCTACGATAGGACTTAAATGTAGTGGGTGATAAAATGGCTTCTTTGTTGAATGTTAGGAAAAGATGTAGGCAGTCAAAGAAAAGAGGGAATCCTTGTTGCTGTTGTTGTTCCAGGGGCTTGAAGTCTGGGCTTGGGCACTGTCCCTGAGCTCTTCAACTCACGGTGAGTGGACTACCACCTGAGCCACAGTGCCACTTCTGGTTTTCTGGTGGTTAAATGGAAATGAGTCTCAGGGACTTTCTGCAGACTGGCTTTGAACAGCAGTCCTCAGATGTCAGCTTTCTGAGTAGCTATGATTACAGCTGTGAGCCACTGGCACCAGGCTAAAAATGGGGATTTTTATAAAAGAAGAAAATCCACCTCTTCACCTGGGTCTAAAACTCAGATATCACTATTAAAACGCTTCACACTCCTCTCATTTCATCAGACATTGTAAATTTTCTCTTTTCCTTCACGTGTGAATACTGCAGTCAATATCGACTCAGCTGTAGGTTTGGATCAATTGTATGGTAACTGCTAGCACCTAAATCAAGAACTGTTACATCAAAACAAATGAAACCCTCAGTTGGAATAATTCTTTTTCTCTTTTTATTACAAGTCATTACTTCCTAAAGTGATATTGGACCTCCTAATAGAGGGATGACATTTTCTTTCTCTTCAGCAATTGGCCTTCTCCCACATGTGATCAAATATTTAAGAATTCAAGATTTCCATTGATAATTCATTAAGCTGTCCTATAAGAAACTGTGCATTTCTGGAATTTGGTCTGCTGTCTTGTTCTTAAACGCACAGACTTTCTATGATTTATTTGTTCTACAAGGAATTCTATTTCCCAATCTTTGTGTGACCAATTTTAGTCTCTCTGATCAGTTCATTCTGACATTGTCTCTAGAGTCTCATTTCATTCTGACTCATAAAAAATATAATAGTTATCAGGTAAATAACTCTTAGCTTCTGGTTTGCCTGACTTCATATAGGATGTGAGAGCAGCCCTGAATGGCTGTGCTTACTGCAGTTTTTGTTTTGTTTTGTTTTTAGAGATGTAGCATTACTATTCAAGGTAGTAGCTTCTCTGGGCTCCAGTGATCCCTTGGCCTAGAGTCAATGGGATTTTCTCCTACAGATACAAAGAACAACTAACTAAATTCCTGTTTTATTTGTTTCAAAATGAGGCAACCTGGCATCCTTGCAGAGCCATGAATAGTCCTCTGTAACCACTTACAAAAATTGTCTATCAAGATAGCTTTTCAAGGTTGACTGTGAAAAATGTTCATTTCCAATTCACCACCATAAAACAGATCACATCCTTGGGAGCAGACTTTTGGAAGGAAGAAACCCCTTCCTTCCTTCTCTTTTGATATATCAAACCATAATATTCTGCAGTTGTGGTTAGCCAGGAGCACATTTTCCCAAGAGTAAAATAGGAGCAGCTATCAAAATTAAGGTGGAAATACTTGTCTACAGACGGATTTATCTTGCTTATATCTATTATTTTCATTACTTCAAACACATGGAAAATTTATGTATAGTCAGATTTAACTTGCTTATATCTGTTGTTGTTTTCATTACTGCAAACACATGTATGGTTTGTACTTGGGATTAGACAAGTGGGAAAGGATTAATGAAGTAAACATTCCATTTACTTTCATTTATCCAATATAATACTCTTTACCCCTTATGGAATATTTAATCGAATTCTAGAAACAATGTAAGAAATATAAAATAAACCTCAATATGTATAATCTGGCACACATACACCACCAGCTACTCAGAAATTCAGTCTCTATAAATATTTATTTGGCACAAAACAATAAAAATTTAATTAATGAATATGATTTTATTTATCATCTGAAATACTCCTCGTGTATATAATTATGTATAATTATATGGATATCACCTAAACAGGAATTTAACATGTATGTAGTAATTAAATTTCCACAATTTAAGCTAGACGAGGAGTCATACCCTCATGTACTGCCTCGAGAATGTGTAGTGTGAATTTTACCACAGTGCTGAACCCTTCCACCTAATACCAAGAGTCATGTGCAATAATTTATTATTTGATGTTAAGATGAGTGCTAAGTGTAGAATACACTTTGAATTATTACTTTAATTCACAGAAATGAAATGATGATTTATTATTGAAATAATGATGTATTTGTTTAAATTCTAATTCTTCTTAATTTTACAATTCATGAAATATATTATTAAAATTAGTTTCATTTTCTTTTCTATAACTACTAAAATTAAAATTATATATTAAACATTCAATATTAAAAATCAGTAATAAGTAACTTATTATTACTATGATATACTATTACACTGTGATTTGAATTATAATTCTAACAAATTGTGATGTAAAAAACATTTAATAAAATTATGAAAATATTTTTTAAACATACCAGCTTGTTGTTTCCTAATTATGTCTTTTGTTTTTCTTGGTCCAAACCATTTTTTCACCATCGCTGTTTAGTTTTTTTTATTTTATCTCTATTGGTTTACTGATTGTGCATTTTTTCCCTTTTTAGTGACTGATATGAGTCTGAAAAACTGTATGCTAGAATATTACTTCCTATGTTAAAATAAAATTACCGCTCTCCAAAGCTGTTCTATTCTTCTCTGTATAGTACAGTATTTCCCTCACTCCCATCTCCTGTATTGCTGCTCTCATGTATTTTATTTTATTTTTTGTTTAAATTTTATTGTCAAGGTAACGTTCAGAGTGGTTATAGTTATATAAGTAAGGTAGTGAATTCATTACTTTTCTAACTTGTTACCCCCTTCCCGCATTTTTCTCCCTCTTTCCTCCCAACATTCCCCCAAGATTTTTCCAACATATTGTTTTGTATCACTGTTTCATAGGTTCCCCCTTTGTCCTTTGTCTCATCATTTCGTTTTTTTCCCTTTCCCTTCCTTAGTTCAGATTAACATATTTACAATAGCCACGGTATCAAAATGAAATACAGTGACTACAGGGTATAAACCATAGGTGTGGAAAACACAAAAGAAAAAAAGAAATCACGTAGTATATTAAGAACAACAAAAACAAAGAACATGTCTTGGAGTTCATTTCACTTGGAATCACCTTATATGGTCATATGTACTTAGCTATTAAGGTATTCTGCTCATCTACTAAGATTATCCTTGATGTATACAATAATGCTCTCCTATTCCCCAGTAATCCCACTTCTGGGCATTTACCCTAGTGACCACAAACAAGGCCACACTGACGCTATCAGCACGATTATGTTTATCACAGTATTATTTACCATAGCTAAGATATGGAATCAACCCAGATGCCCCTTATTAGATGAATAGATCAAGAAAATGTCACACACAAATACACACACATACACACACACACACACACACACACACACACACACACACACACACGGAATATTATCGTTCCATCAGAAATATTGAGACCATCTCATTTGTACTGAAATGGAAGATCTTGGAAAAAATCATATTAATTGGCGTAAGCCAGACTTAAAGAAACATAGAACCCATGGTTTCCCTTATTTGTAATAATTAGTTTACATCAAGGAAAATCTCATGAATTTTAATTTGACATTTTGTTCTATGTTGAGCATAGAACATTATTGTTATATTGTTTGTTATTATTTCTGCAAACGCGCAGGTATATTTAAAGATTTACCTTCATCTCATCCATTACTGAAGAAAGAACAACTAAAAGAGCAATCCCTACTAGGAAGAACATCTCCCACTTACTTAGCTTCATTCCTATGTAAGGACATAGTTGTCCCCTGTACCCTCATGTTGTACATTACAACTCTATTCTTATTCTTGGTCATCCTGCATATCTACTATTTTCTACATTGTGACCTAAAGTGCCTAGTAATTCCAGTTTATTTTCTAAAAATATTCTCTCTTAATGTTTGAGGTACGTGTGTGTGTGTGTGTGTGTGTGTGTGTGTGTGTGTGTGTGTGTGTGTGTGTGTGTGTGTGTGTTTGTGTGTATGTGTGTGTATGTGTGTTATTACAAAGATGAGAAGACAACAGTTTTCTTCATTTAGAATACATCTTTCTGGTCACTGTATGTTGTGGCTAATGGGAGAAGTGTCTTGTTATTTTAAGGATGAAACAGAAAAATACATTTGTGCATGTACCCACAGTTGCTTTATTAGTCTGTAGTTGTACACTAAACTTCGAGTTATATCTTGGCTGTTGTTGTGAATAATGTGAATAACAATGAACTACAGGTATGTTTACGAGTTACCCAGAGAGAAATACATCACGATTGGTGGGTCAGATGATATTTCAACTTTGCATTTCTTTAGAAAACTGCATAATACTTCCTACACACGAGAATACTAATCTGTATTTGACCAAGAATGTAGAAAATTTCTTTTTCTCCACACTTCTCACCAACATTATTACCTTTTGAGGTTATTTTAAAAGGGCAGGTTTTACTATGTGCAGTACCCCAGACTGGCCTTAGACTCAAGTCTTCTTACTCCAACTTCTTAAATGCTTGGAATTGCAAGCCTTTACCACCACACATAGTTCCTTTGATTTTTTAATGAGTTATAATAGTTATGAAGTAGTATAATAATTTTGAATTGTATTTCTCTAAAGACTTCTGTTCACAAAGCATTAAGCCAGCATAGAAGTGGTATTAAAAAACAACCTTTGTAACACCCACACATAGAGCTGAGCTTATAAATTGAGGACCAAAGCGAGCAAAATTTCTTCTTAAATATCACCACTTACTGTCTGGTAAGAATCCAAAAATGAAATCAATTCACATATAATGAATCTAAAATGCTTTTAAAAGTAAGACATGACAAAACAGGTCACCATGAAGTAAATTTTCTTCTACTTTTAGAATTATTCTGAAAGCCTTCACACACACACACACACACACACACACACACACACACACACACACACACACACACACACACATATTCAAAATATCTTCATGTCAGTGTTTTGCATTAATTTCTTTGTTAATAATATTGTATGGATAAAATAGGGGAAGTAAAACTCCTACAACTCAGAATATTTATATATATATTTTTTGTTGTAAAAAAATACTGTACAGAGAAGTTACAGTTATATGATCAAGCTAACGAGTACGTTTCCTCTCAGGCATTGTTACCTCCTTTGTATTTCACCCACAATCCCTTCCCTCCCACCTCAACAAGTACACCCCCTTTCCTCCCCCCAGCCCTAAATTGTGAAGTTCAATTTTCAATATAGTGTCTTGTGCATATCATCGTTACAATGGGTCCACCTGTACCCTTATTTAAACATTCTGTCTGTTTTCCCTTCCGGTCCCCAAATTAGAGAAGTGTATATACAAGGTGAAGGCACACCAAACAAAACTCCTTAAGACCAGCTCCCAATAGTATGAACAAGTTATTTGTAGTCAAAGACAATCTGAAGGACAAGATCTAGAACTTAGAAAATTTAATGTACAGAGAGGTCACCTTCCCCAGTGGTTTAATGTGCTCAAATTTTTGCTGTGTCCTCACATGGTGTAAAGGTTAGAAACTTATTTTAAAGAAAACAGTGCAACTGACAGACTTCTTCCCACAAATCAGATGAAGTTTAATTTGCTTCACATCTCTATTTTTACTTCTCTGATGTTCCTCCTCTTCTTGTTTATTTGCTGTAGTTTTTTTAGCTGACTAGTTTTGAACATTTGAACCACCAAAAATGTGGAAGTTTGGATTCCATGTATGTACCAAACAAACATCAACTGCTGCTACTTCTCTTTTGGAAGTAATCCAGTTACATGTCCAAAAAACTGTGCTTTATTTTCATTCCTGTATTTTATTAAATTTTTGGTCTATTTTTGAATTTTGCAGAAGATTTAACAAGGACCCTCCAAATATAATAGGCAAATATTCTACCACTGAGCTACAAATTCCTTGCATAGATTTTTTTTTTTATTCCTTTATTGGTTGACTTCAGGATTAACAAACTTACTGAATAGTTCTTAGAGTATACCTGTAAATATGTCTGAATTTTAATGTAGACTACCATGTCATCTTGCTCACAAATTACAGTGATATCCTTCTATTGTGATTGGTCTTCGTCCTCCTCCTCCTCCTCCTCCTCCTCCTCCTCCTCCTCCTCCTCCTCCTCCTCCTCCTCCTCCCTCCTCCTCCTCCTCCTCCTCCTCCTCCTCCTGCTCCTCCTCTGTCTGCCGCGCGCGCTCCTTCTTCTTCTTCTTCTTCTCTTCTTTCTTCTTCTTGCTTCTTTCTGCTTCTGCTTCTGCCTTCTCTGCTTCTGTGCTTCTGCTTCTTCTTCTGCTGCTCTTCTCTTCTCCTTCTCCTTCTCCTTCTCCTTCTCCTTCTCTCCTCTCCTCTTCTCTCTCCTTTCTCCTCCTTCTCCTCCTTCTCCTCCTCCTCCTCCTCCTCGTCCTCTCCTCCTTCTCCTCTCTCTCCTTCTCCTCCTTCTTCTCCTTCTCTCTTCTTCTCCTTCTCTCTCCTTCTTCTCCTTCTTCTCCTTCTCTCTTCTTCTTCTTCTTCTTCTTCTTCTTCTTCTTCTCCTTCTGCTCCTTCTTCTCCTTCTTCTCCTTCTTCTCCTTCTTCTCCTTCTTCTCCTTCTTCTTCTTCTTCTTCTTCTTCTCTCTCTTCTTCTTCTTCTTCTCTCCTTCTTCTTCTTCTCTCTTCTCCTTCTTCTGCCTTCTTCTCCTTCTTCTCTTCTTCTCCTTCTTCTCTTCTGCTTCTGCTTCTGCTTCTCTCTGCTTCTGCTTCGCTTATTCTGCTTCCTGCTCTTCCTCCTCCTCCTCCTCTTCCTCCTCCTCTCGTCTTCCTCCTTCTCCTCCTCATCCTCCTCCTCCTCTCCTCTTCCTCCTCCTCCTTCCTCTTCCTCCTCCTCCTCTCCTCCTCCACCTCCTCCTCCTCCTCGTCCTGTCCTCCTCCTCCTCCTCCTCCTCCTCTCCTCTTCCTCCTCCTCCTCCTTCTCCTTCTTCTTCTCCTTCTTCTTCTCCTTCTTCTTCTCCTTCTTCTTCTCTTCTTCTTCTCCTTCTCTTCTCCTTCTCCTTCTCCTTCTTCCTTCTCCTTCTTCTTC